>NC_038241.2:35798345-35799473 GCF_000004515.6 Glycine max
TCAATATGAATTAAATGGTGGTAAAAAAAAATATTCATCTTATATGTACTGATGATTCTTGATAAAAATTAACTAATATTTTCATCAAGAAGTTACTTCATATCAATACAATATACAACCCTAAAAAAAATTGCATCATATTCCATGCATGCAAATTTGACACCTAAACTGATAAAATTGGTTTTTTTAATTTTAAATCCAGACCAATTCTATAGTTTGAAGCGACTTGAATTTCCTCCTTTAATTTGGAGCCCTAGATCCTTGTCCACACATAGTCCTTTGTCTAAATTTAGTTGTTATTGATTAATTATCAGATCATGTTTTTTCCTTCCTTTTTAATTTTTTTAGATAAAATATGTTTTTCATTTATTAAATATTTCAAAATTCAACTTAATCACTATAAAAAACTAATGTTTCTTTGGTCTTTACATTTCAGTTCCCAGTAAACTACACGGTTTTAGTTTATGACAAGAGACTAAAATCATACCACATTTTATAAATGTAGAAATTAAAAACATATTCTGTAAAAAAAAAGACATTAAATTTTTATAAGACTTAAAATTAAAATTTTGAATTTTTTGAGGGATAACAACATATTTGATCATATTTCCTAAACAATAACAAATTATTACTCAAATGAGTAATCTATAGCATTATCGTGTTTACTATTTGAAGCTACATTTACGATTATACTTGTAAAGGTGTACCGGATTTCAAAACTGAGAAAAAAATGTTAAATGAAAATGAATCCGAATTGCATATTTTATTCATAAAGCTAGTAAGTACTCAGTACTCACCAGTCACCACATAGGTTGTTAGAAAGAAATTGTGCTAAAGTTATTTGAGATTATGAAATTGATTTACTATTTTTTACAAGCTTTAATTTTATTTTAATAAAAATATTAAATTTATAAATAAAGTCTCATATAGCCAGGGGAAAATTAGAAGAAAAATGTTAGGGGGCCAAAAAAATCACCATAGGCCAAAGACTAACGAACTTAATGCTTAGGGTCAAGTGTTTGTGGGGACGAATTTTTATTTTAATTAACAATAAATGCTGGAGGCTTTTTTATATTTTGGAGAACGACTGTCCCTGTACACTTACACCTAGTTCTATCCCTCCATATA
>NC_038241.2:36220331-36361664 GCF_000004515.6 Glycine max
AAAACATCTCCATGCTTATTAAGAATGTTTCTTAATATGGGGATGAATTCTGGCTTCTTCACTTAGTATCCTTCAACCTTATCAATCCATGATCTTTGTCCAACATAATTAACCTCATTGTTCCCCATATTAATAAATTCAGTAAATTGAGGCAGAAGGATGGATGTCCAACCATTGAAATGGACTTGTCATTGTTCTTGTCTGAACTTTCCCCAGAGTTAGATGCTTCAATATCCTCTTCCAAATGTTCCTGCTCAAAAGGGATAAATTGGGCTTCAAATGCATTGTGCTCTTCCATTTGAACTGAGTGATTAGCCACCGGGTTCTCATCCTCACTTGCTTTTTTCATTTGAGCTACATCAACAGATGTTCCTCTAGTTTCAATAAGCTTCTTTGCTGATCTCAAAGAGGCATGGCGGGTAGAAATGACAGTGGAATCTGGAATCAAACGTTTCTTGGTATAAGGAGGGCACCTAGACTCTGACTGAACATTGAACACAGGCAACAATGTGCAAATTAGAAATAAACCAATGATAAGGGAAAGAAAAAAAAACAGGTCATTGCACATCCTTTATTATGTTACTGAAATTCACAAGAATGAAAAATACATTGCATTTTGAATACCAAACGTACAAGTGTTATGGATCCTTCATTTCCCCTTAACAAAACATAAACTTTTTAGATGGTGAGACTGAATTAAATATCTCTTTATTTTTGTGCAACAATGAGTATTCACATTGCCTCAACTCTCAAGATGACTGTAATGATTTTCCTTAACATCAAGATGTGCAGCTTTGCCACAGTTTCCATAACTTAAAGGGTAGTTGCAGTTGGCAAGGAATAGGGATGGGTCATATAGTCAAAATTTTCTTGAATCAATAAAATAAGGGAATTATAGGCAATCTTGAACCTACTGATGAGGTTTTGCACTGTTATAAACAAGTAAACAACCCAAAGAGTTGCATGAAAGTTAGTACACTAGTAAATGAAGAAATTTTCCTTTTACACTTTCCACTTTGTTTGGGGACTTTTTTCTCCAACTTTCTCTAGAGTGCAAAAGGAGTGGTTTAACGCATCAACATTTTGATTGATGCAAAGTGGGGAAAAAGAAATGTGCATTAGCTTGGGTACAATGTTAAAAGTAAATATACAAACAAAAAACTCTCATGGCCAACACACATAATAGAATGAGAATGGAGCTTATGACACAGGCTGATAAATCAAGAGAAGTTGTAGGGACATTAAACACCATAAATGTCATGGAGCTGCGATTATGATTCCTTTTCCAAGTTCATGTTTTTACCATTTATTTATACAAAAATGCTTCCATTAAATCATTTTCATTTTTTGTAGGATAAATCATGGTACTCACACAAATGCTGCAAGATTCATGCATAACCACAACATTTGGAAACAAGAGGGTAGAGGGATAACATGCCTTACCAGGTTCTTGGGTGAATCAGAGTGAGAAGAATCCATAAGCTGAACCTGCTTCCCTTTGTTTTTCATTGTTCCTTCTTAGGACAAAAAGCACTTGCAATGTGTGCTAGAGGCTGTTGTGTTGTGTATGATATGAGTACGAGTCTAGAGGGTGCAGTACAGTGCAATGCACTGTGTGCTAATGTACCATTGTCTGTTAGAATAAATCTTTTTCATGCTATGTTTGACCACGACAGTGACACTTTCATTTTTTAACCAAAAATGTATGTTTGGCCTTTACGAACCTGTGCCAAAAATTGAAAAAAAAAGAAACAACAACCAAGTATGCAATTGCATTTGATTGGACTTATTTGTTACCTATTTCTATTAACCTTTTTTTCTTTCACTCACTCTATATCTAATTGTCACATTATATTTTGACTGATTTAAGTTGAATTGAGAGAATTCGTTAAAAGTCATTAACTCTAGAGTTTAACAACAATAGTTGCTAGTGGGACAACAACAGTTATCATTTACAATAAATTTAACCTGTACATATGATCAGTTATCATTTACAATAAATTTGCAAAAGTCTATGAATTAACTCTAGAGTTTAACAACAATAGTTGCTAGTGGGACATACTCTAATTTAGCAATTGATTGTGCCACTACATGCAATTTTTGCATTCTATAAAATAATACATGAAAATAAACTGGTAAAAAACACAATACATGAACCAATTGTAACTGCATAGCTTGAATTTGGTCTTCATGCCATCTACACTTCCTGCCCACTCACTGCCAACACAGACATTTAGCTTAACAATTCCTATCTTTAAATACTAGATGCAAAAATTTGTTGTACCTTTGACATATTTCAGCACCCTTTTTGCTACTCCCATGAGATGATGAGAACATTGCTTGGTGAACTCATGAACCTCGAAAGTAAAATAGTTGGAAACATCAAGTCTAGTCATTGTCAAGTACAGTAAACTACCCATCAAGCTTCTATATGCAGAGGGCTCTTTAAGTTTCTCACCATCATTCATAGAAATTTTCTAACTTTGTGCTAGCAAAGTTGGTACTTCTTTGCATGATTCTAACTTACACTTGAGATTGTTAACAAATAACAACATATTTTCTTTGTGAAATAAATATAACTGAGCCACATTGGAATACTTTCATTCCAACAAAGTAATTCATGATGCCAAAGATCAGACATCTCATATATGTCTTCCATTTCCATTTTGAACTTGGCCAGCAAAGGTAAATTACTTCCTATCACAAGCATGTCATCAACATAAAGTGACACTACAAGTTACAAACCACAATCATTTATATCAAATATAGACTTGTTTGATTTTCACTCCTGAATCCAAGTTGGATTAAGTAAGAGTCAATTATGCTATAATAGGCCCTTGGTGCTAGCTTCAAATCATAGGAATCCTTGGTAGTCTGTAAACTGTGTTCTCGGCCAGCAACCTCAGCCTCCAGGTTGCACGATTCCAAATGTGATAGTTTTACCTTTAAACACTGGAATTGTAGATGAATTACTAGAAGTAGACATTTTCACCCAGATGCCTGAAAATAAATTTCTCAACCTCACTAGTGTTTGCACTCAACCTCTTTGCCCCCAAACACAAAGGAAGCCAGCTCTTTATACCAGTTAAATATCAGATTTGAAAAAAACCAAAATACTGGAACTAGGAGAGATTAAAATTGAAGAAAGAATAAAATATTTCATAAATGAGAATGCTTATTTACAGGCTTACAACCAATTTGAAACTTGCTAAAAAATCTAAACTGCTGTTTGATTTTATTGGGATTGCAATAGCTAACTAAAACAGAAAAATAAAGAGCAGAAGGTGTAACAATTGCAAAGACTAAATCTATCCAAGATTTATTTAAAATTCAAAGGCAAACTCTCGCGACTCTAAGCCTCGAACATATTTCAAGGTGG
Source organism: Glycine max (assembly GCF_000004515.6). NCBI lineage: Eukaryota > Viridiplantae > Streptophyta > Magnoliopsida > Fabales > Fabaceae > Glycine > Glycine max. The sequence continues at coordinate 36,223,711 of NC_038241.2, forward strand.
GTTAGGAATCTACAACAAAACAAACTTTTAGTGATTTGTAAGAAAATTTGTCTTTCTCAATAATGCTAAGCTTAATTGATTAACTGAAAAATATCATTCACAACAAAAGGCAAGATCCCAAATTTCCTCTAATTTCCATCACATCAAATTACAATAATAAAGTTCTATACAATGCTTAAATCTTCACACGTGCTTATTGTAAATATTGCCAGTTAAATAAGATGCTTCTAGTAACTGCTGGGATTGCAATAATTTCAACTGATACTTCAACCATTTTCAAGCAATAAAGGTGTCTAAACTATTAAGTCATTTGTATTTAACTTTTATAGTTAAAATTAATATTACTAGGAAGGATCATGGAGACATTAAGAGAACCAAAGATGAAACCTGCAATCACAGATAATCTAAAACCATATAGTATTATCGTCAAGAAAAAATTATGTATTAACTTTCTGCATCTCATAATTTACAACAATGCCTTTGGCCAGATAGCATTCCATGTCTCGAATCATCTCTTATAAAAACTAACCATACAGAACCTACATTGATCAACAAGAAAGCTTTCACCTCGTAAAATTTGATTTCTTCTATTTTGGGATGAAGTAGTAAAAGAAATAGTGAAGCTGCTGGAGTGATGAATTGATATAACCTACTCAGTTGAAGATGTATCACTATAGGAAATATATGCTGCAGGAAAGCTACTCTTCATAGAAATTAGAAAGCAATATATGTTGAAAATAGAGATTGATAAGCAACTGCCTCCCTTTTCACCTCAGAAAATGCCTCATAACAAATAAAGAAGAATGCCAGCTCAATGATTAAATGCAAAATTGACCAGAACGGCAACTATCTATTAGAACTTAATGAATGCAAATTTATCTGTTCAAAGGTTCTAATTGGACTTCCATTCTCGCAGAGTGTTGCAACTCTTTATCTGCAGTTGTTCTGGTTGGCCTCAAGAGATCAACTGAATCATCTTCCTCAAGATTACCAAGCACCCAATTGCCTCTTCCAGATATCTGCCGCCCTATTCGCTGCCTTTCATGGTATTCCAAATAAATAACAATCAATGCACCAATTAAAAACCAAATTGCCATAGCCCATCTGAGTCCATGGACATTTTCCACATCGTATCTGTCTCCTAGATGCTTCATCCCAGTAAAAAGTGCAGCAATGCCAACAACAATGGCACATCTACCAACAATTGTGTGAAAACACTCCCAAATAACCCTCTTGGAGGATGCCTGCTCCCCATTGGCTGGTTTTGGAGGCCTTAGGAAAGCATTTGCTGGCTGTATGCAAGCCAACAATATAGTAGCAAATCCAAATTTAACATGAGTTGAGCTGAAATAAAATCCCCTAAGCTCAGCCACAGCAAAAAGAAGGGCAAGCAGAACAATTACTAACCCTGAGTATTGCAAGTAAACATGAATCCGGTACCATCCATCGCCCTTGAGATGTTTTAAGTACCTGGCTGCCAATATCCCTCCAGGAAACAGGATACCCCATGCAACAAACATCATAAATCCATGCACAGCCAAAACAGGAAGTAAATCCTGCTCCGCCTCTGCTGAACCACGCATCAGGTGTACAAGAATAGCCCTATTACTTGTACTAGAATGCATATTCCTGTCAGTAAGATGATCATCAGTCCATTTAGCACCCATTGCCCAAACAACTTTGAGAGGAGTTGTGGGATCAACGATATTTTTACATTCTACCCTCTTTTCCCGCCTACAAGACGGGTCCAAGGGACGAGTAAACTCAAAAGTAATGATGCCATTTTCTGTTTTGCATCTCACATGTGTCAAATTTTCCTGCGTGCCGTGTATGCTTGAAGCATCCTTTCCATCAATCCAATAAGTGTTTACATGTCCCACACCAGTATCATCAATCCAACCCACATACACATAGCTGTTCACCATTCCACTTCCAAACCCTATGGCAATATAACCACTTTTTTTCTCGCCACGAGCTGCAATAGATATGGAATCCTTTGACAATGTCCAAAAGAAGGTAACCTGTTGATCATCCAAAATGACACTGTTATTATACATGTCCGATAGACCCCCATCAACCACCTCGACCTTCCAACCCATCTTCTGGTCGAACAAGGAATGATAGTAGACGTGATCAGGAGTGTTCCTGTCAGGAGCCCAAACTAATTCTGTAGGACTGGCTTGAACTCCGTGGGCCTCTGGACCTCCAGCATAAATAGTCTCAGTCAGATTTCTCGTGGTAGCATTTCCACCAAGCGGATCCGAAGTAATATAAAGTGCAACATCGTGCCCGGCTTGGATCGAAAACTTGACCGGCACCCCTCTTTCCACTCTCAAGACAGGAGCTTCCTTTTTGTTGATATAAAGAACCTTTTCAGGATTTGGAGGGTTGGGGTAATGCATTGCCGGAGCAGAAGAAACCACCAAGGGAACATTTGCATCTGCAGTGATGAGACCTTGATCTTCTTTGTCTTCAGCATCCAAGGGACCTGTACACTCATTCACATGCTCCGAGACATTCAAAACCAAATGGCCATAATTCACGGCCCCATGATTCTGAGGAAGATAGTAAGGATTAATAGAATCGGGAGGCTTGATACGCCCCAAAGCCCAAATAACCTTCATATTCGCTGAATGGTTCACGGGATGATCATACTTTCCATCGACCTTAGTCAAATGCCTGCGGTATCTGACAAAGGTCACCCCATCCTTCCTATGGCCATAAACCAACATTGAATTGTTGACTAAACCCACCCCATCAGGGCCTTCATAAAAGGAATCAGGACATACCCCTTGAGCAACTCCATCACTATTTCTCACACACTCACTATACTTAGTAATGAAAAAATCATCCACAAAGGGCATACCATCTTCCTTAAACCCTGCAACGACAACATCAGCACCAATCATGAGATCAGAATCTTGAGCACTGGAATTAGCCCACCCAAAAGCCATGTAATTGGTGATCCCAGTCGCGGCCTCCAACCCAATTTCAAGAGAATCCTCGGACACATTCAAACTCCACCTCAACCTGAAATTCTTCGACAAAACCTTGCAATTCTCGAACACCGTCGGAGGAGGAGGCGACGCCGGGGCGTCCTTGCGGAGCACGACGTGGCCGAAATCGGAGGCGGTGGCACGATCCCAGACGGCGAGGACGTTGATCATGCTCCAGGAAACATTGCTCAACAAATGCACATCGAAGGTGGAGTTGTTGTAGGTTCCGTTCAATCCGTAGTTGGAAACAATGAATCCGGCGGTGAGGTTATCGAAATCGGAAGCCTGCGCACCCCACCAGTGGACGTCGGAACCGGGAAGCATGTCGAATTGGGAAACCCTAAAGGAGCAATCGTCCCTGATTTTCAGGGATCCTCGGAGTTGGTGTTGAACCATTTCGAACTCCGACTCCGAATTGACGACGGAGCTGAGGCGAGTGCAATTGGGAGCGGGATCCGCATATCCGAACGACAACAACGACAAGTGTAGGATGATGATGAGGGATCTGCGAAGCATGACGGGTGCAATTGTTGCACTGTGGATCAGAATCCACGATGACGAAACCTTCACGATCGGATCGTAACAATGTTCTGTGTGCGTGGCGGAGGGGTTCAGGTTATGTAGGTCAGACACGTTTGTTTGTGTTAAATGTTAATGTTCCGGTGGAGAAACAAGCAACGTTTTCCTCGTTTTCATTAGTAAAAATGGTGTTGTATCATTATCAGTTCATAGAATAGATCTGAAACAATTGTCCTTATTCAGGGTTTTACTTGGATTCCTAATTTGTATTTCTAATTTCGTATTCTTGTTTCAACTTATAGGCAACAAAAAAATACTGACCACTTATTTCGTTCTTTATCCTAATTTCTTTTTAACTTGATTATTTGTTTTTTAAAAAAATCAAGTTGATTTTTTTTACTTTAGTATTTCATCTTTCTAAAAATTCATTTTGTTCGTTTTTTTTCAATTTAGTTATTCGCTCCAACTAATTATTTAAGAACAAACTTTTTTGTTAAAAATGAAATGAGAAAGGAGAGAAAAATGAATTAAAAAAATTATTTTAAAATGATTAACAGAATTATTTTTAAATAAAATAAAAGATTAAATTGAACAAAATAAAATAAGATAAAAAGATCAAATTGAACAAAAAATAAGATAATAGACCAAATAAAATTATTAAAAAGATAAAAGATTAAACTAAACTCAAAATAATAACATAAAGAAACAAACTAAACAAAAAAAATAGATAAAAAGATTAAATAGGTCATTTAGTTAAAATATTATTAGGCTAAATAAATTAGAATGATGCAAAAAATATCATTTTGATGAATATTGGATGTCATTTCATGCAATAATATTAACTTTTTTTTTACCTGTCTCCCATCTTCTTAGCGTGTGTTTAATTTAAAGAATAAAAATAGACATGATATAAATAGAATATATTTTTTTAATTAAAATAATATAAAAGGTGTGGGTTTCACAAAAAGTGTACAAATTTTTTCTCCAATATTACTTTCATCTTCAAAACCAAACAAGCATTGGGCAATATAGAAGGGATATTTATAATGTTGTTCAAACAATCTTGAGTTAAGAAGTTCTTTATCCTAAAACGACTTATGTTTAAAATAAGTATTCCAAGAAAACCTAACATTTATTAGGAAATGCATTATTAAGTCTTTCAAGATAATATTACTTATTATAGGACAAAATTGGAATAAATGTTTAAATATCTCATTGAAAGATGAGAACGTAAACCAATTTGAATTTCTTTTTGGATAAACTAAGTTTTTAGTCCCTAAATTTTTTTAAATTTGATTTTTAGTCTTTAAACAAAAATTTGATTGGTCAAGGTCTTTCAACTTTTTTCTATTAAGGTTTTTAGTCCTTAAACTTTTGTTTGACCGGTCAAGATCCTTAAACTTTTAGAATATTTTGTTTTTAATCCTTAAACAAAAGTTTGAATAAATTATATTTTATTTATTTAATGAGATTTCTTGGACTAAAAATTTAATTTTTCAAAAGTTTAAGAACTAAAAACCTTAATGAAAAAAGTTAAGGGACCTTGAGCAATCAAACTTTTATTTATGGACTAAAAATTAAATTTTAAAAAATAGAGAGTCTTGACCAATTAAACTTTTGTTTAAGAACTAAAATCTGAATTTAAAAAAAAATAGAAACTAAAATTTTAGTTTGTAGAAGCAAAGCTTCCAAGATTATTTTGATGATGCCAAAGATTATTAAAGATTCATTCAAACAAGATTAAAAAATCAAGAAGATTCAAGTGAAGAATCAAGAGAAGACTCAAGATATGCAAGAACCTTAAGAAAAACATTAAGGTAAGATAAAAAGAATTTTTCAAAGAAAAGATTGAACAACACAAAATTGTCCAAGAGAATTTTTCAAGAAATATCTTTTACCAGAGTTTTTACTCCCTGGTAAGCGATTACCAGAAGCCCAAAACATTTTATAACTGATTTACAAAGTAGTAATCGATTACCATAGGCATGTAATCGATTACCATAGGCATGTAATCGATTACCATTGTCTTGTAATGTTCAAAAATATTTTCAAAATAGTGTAATCGATTACACAATATTTGTAATCGATTACCAGTAGTTCTTGAACGTTGGATTTTAAACCTCAACATGAAGAGTCACAACTTTTGATAAAATAAACTGTGTAATCGATTACACTATTGTGGTAATCGATTACCAGTGATTAATTTTAAAGAAATTGTCAAGAGTCACAACTTTTAAAGTGACTGATTTTGAAAAAATTGTCAAGAGTCACACTTTTTAAAGTGACTGGTTTTGAAGAAATTGTCGAGAGTCACAACTTTTAACATGACTTCTTCAAGAGCCATCATATGACTATAAATATGTGATCATGACACGAATTTCATACAACTAATTTCTCAACATCTTTCTAAGAGTTTTTGTTCAACATTTGCTTTGTAAATAAAAGTTCATTGGATAAAAATTTGTGCTATTCTATTTTCTTCCTCTCCTCCATTCTTACAAAAAGTTTTCAAGAGACCGACTCTTGGTTGTAAAAGTATTCAAGAGACGGTCTACTTGGTTGAATCACTAGACACGAAGGAGTAATGTCCTTTGGAGTTCATTACAAGAAGTGGAATTTGCTTCTTAGTGTAATCATTGGACACAAAGAAGTAACATCCTTTGGGGTTCATTGCAAGAGGTGAGATTGCCTCTTGGTGTAATCACTGAACACAAGGGAGGAAGGTCCTTTGGGGTTCATTGCAAGAGGTGAGATTGCCTCTTGGTGTAAACACTGAACACAAAGGAGAGAAGTCCTTTGTGGTTCATTGCTTGTAAAGAAATTTTACAGGGTTAGTGAAAACGCTTAAGTGGAATTTGCTTGAGGATTAGACGTAGGCACGAGTTGTGGCTGAACCAGTATAAATCCAATTTTGCATTCTCTATTCCCTTAATCTCTTTTACTTTTTGTTGATTTCATATTTCTTTAAAGTTACTTCTCCTTATTTATTATTCGAGTAATTTATCATTAAAGAAATAATTGAATCTAGGAAATATCTAAGTAAGGAAAATTTTCAATTAGAAATAGTCAACGAAATCTTAATTCAACCCCCCCTTTTTAAAATTTCTGAGGCCACTTGTCCAACATAGTTAACCCAATTTTTTTCAAAGCTTAGGAATACAATTATTTTAAGACGGATGTAAGTAATTTCATTTAATGATTATGGTAAAAGTAATATTAATCACACTCTATCTCTTTCTCGCACTCCTTTCGCTAATATTCTTTTTGGAACCTACTAAAATTAGTAATGCCTCTAGTTCTATAAAAAAAAACAATATTTTTTTTCTAATTATAAGAAAATAGAACTATTTTAGTATTAATTTCTTTTATCTCTAAGTAATTGTGAGGTATATTAATAATATATACTTATTTTTCTATGAAAGTAGATATATTTATTGAATTATCAAGAAAACAAAGTACACTCGCTTATTAAAAAGATATCTTTTCAAAATAATCACTTAAGTCATTTAATATCATGGATAGTCTTAAAATAAAATTAAAATTTATGATAAATTAATCAAGCTAGTTACTTTTATTGATCTTATTGAATTAAGTAATTATTTTTCATATAGAAGATTAGACGTAATAATTTTTAATAAATTTTAATCTTCATATATAGAGGGTTACCAAAAAAGTGTCATTAACATTTTTTTAAAGTAATTATCAATTTGGTTTGACCTGGTATACACATCTTATTAGATAGATTTATCCTTAAACTTCCATGTTTTTATTCTAAACAAGAATAGTTGCCCACTATTTTTATATTCAGTTTTTTCTTCTTCTTTGTCACTCTTCTTTTTATTAACATTTGATTTTTTTCTTTTTTATCCTTTAAAAATTTAGAGAGGCACCAAGTGCTTTCTTCCTCTAGTAAACAATAAATATAATAGATTAATGAGATAAATTCATTATCTTTTTGGTGATGAACGGGAAAAAGGCTTAAGACACATTAATTAACTACATAAAAATAATTAAATAAAAAGTGAAACGATGAATTCCAATAATTTTAAGAATACTTTTAGAAATATAATATAAAATTTTGACAATTTCAACCCTACCAACTTATCAACTAACTTCTTAATTCATCTGTATAAATTAATTAAATGAGTTTTATATATACAAAAGATGATAATGACAAATTGTATAACACTCACAATCATCTCTATGTCCATAATATGTTTATCACTTTACCAATTAATTTGTGCACTGTGTAGAACATTTGTCCCATGCTATTAAAGATTCCATTTCTTCAAGCGGTTGAATTTCAAGTTGACTGTGTTAATCAAGTGTTAGAATTGTTTTGTGATTGTTCCAATCAATGTTACAATCATAATTTTAGACTATACCCTCCAAATATGACTTGAAGTTATTTGATCTCTAATGGCAATTCACTCTGCTATAATTTAGGTATGTACCTTGGCATTCTCTTTCTTTGCTGAAAGGTTACCAGGGAGAACTATGCCTTCCTAATTGATAAAGTTAAAAAGAATTACAAGACTATAAAACTTATTATCTTTCTTTGCTAAGGAGGGTAGTCCTAACTTAATTCTTTTTTTAGTCACGTATGTGATGTAAATTTCCATATCCCAAAATTGAATCATAAGGAAATTGAATCCTTCTGTTAAAAACTTATTAGGCGCTCCATTGTTGATTAAAAAAATGTCATTAGTTGATATGGAGCATATTTGCACTCCAAGTATAATGGTTTGCAAGGGGTTTGTAATCTTAGGCAACTAAATAAGAGCTATGTATAAAAGTGGACTATATAGTATTAAATAATGACATTGCTCTTTGGGTTAAAGTTCTACATGCTAAACATTGATGTGGTCACGTGGAAATTAATGATCTAGTATTCAATTCCAAGAGTAGGGCTATTCATAAAAAACGGTCCGATGTGGTGTAGGGTGTTCAACGAGTGATTGATAACAACCATTCTAAGATTTTGGCATGATACTTAGATGTTGGGAATTAATAGACTCATGGATCACATCATCTATAAGATTGAGGAATGACTTTGAACTATCTAATTTGATTCTTTAGCAACAACAAAGAGAAGAATTAGGAAAATTTGAGATGATACTTCCTCGAAAAATTGTCAATAGATTTAGGAATAACATGTGATTTCTTTTTTTCTTAAAAAAAAGTCTTCTAAAATGCAAGATGGTGAAGATCAATTACCTTGGTGCTTTCACCTTGGTGAAGTGTTCATTATTGAGTTAACTTATGGGAGTTTATTGGAGGTAAGTTCATGCTCCATTAGAACATATTTTTAAGACCATTGTGGAAGTGGTTTGGACTTAAAAGAATCAAATTCCACCTTTGAAAGCTAGCCATGGAAGAATGAAGATTGTTGACAAGTTTTGGTGTCTTGTCACATGACATTAAACTTGTTTGCTTAAGGTTTCACCATTGTTCCGACTTTCTGCATAACATAAAGCAATTAGGCCAAAATTTAGGCTTTATTAGCTTTTTTTAAATTTAGGACATTTAGGCTTTATTAGTTTTCAATATATTTACCGTGAATCCAATAAATGTGTTGATAATCTATAAAACAGTAACCATCAAGAACAGCTCATGTTATTTCTAGATAACAGATCCTTAAAAAAAATCACATGTCGTTATATTTTTAATATTGGTAATTTATGATAACATTTAATGGTCAATATTCATTCTTCATAAATAATCAAGATTTAATATTATCTAATCATTTAAAAAATATAATAGATTATATAGATCATGGCTTATGAATCCACGTAGATAGCTGAGCAGGGTGAGGTGTGAGTCAGGATCCATCAACTGATAGTGATACAATACAACAACCATTGACTTGATTTGAGTAATCTCTCCACCCGAAGAATAACAGAACCTTGTGACCTACATAACCTGAACCCCTCCGCCACGCACACAGAACATTGTTACGATCCGATCGTGAAGGTTTCGTCATCGTGGATTCTGATCCACAGTGCAACAATTGCACCCGTCATGCTTCGCAGATCCCTCATCATCATCCTACACTTGTCGTTGTTGTCGTTCGGATATGCGGATCCCGCTCCCAATTGCACTCGCCTCAGCTCCGTCGTCAATTCGGAGTCGGAGTTCGAAATGGTTCAACACCAACTCCGAGGATCCCTGAAAATCAGGGACGATTGCTCCTTTAGGGTTTCCCAATTCGACATGCTTCCCGGTTCCGACGTCCACTGGTGGGGTGCGCAGGCTTCCGATTTCGATAACCTCACCGCCGGATTCATTGTTTCCAACTACGGATTGAACGGAACCTACAACAACTCCACCTTCGATGTGCATTTGTTGAGCAATGTTTCCTGGAGCATGATCAACGTCCTCGCCGTCTGGGATCGTGCCACCGCCTCCGATTTCGGCCACGTCGTGCTCCGCAAGGACGCCCCGGCGTCGCCTCCTCCTCCGACGGTGTTCGAGAATTGCAAGGTTTTGTCGAAGAATTTCAGGTTGAGGTGGAGTTTGAATGTGTCCGAGGATTCTCTTGAAATTGGGTTGGAGGCCGCGACTGGGATCACCAATTACATGGCTTTTGGGTGGGCTAATTCCAGTGCTCAAGATTCTGATCTCATGATTGGTGCTGATGTTGTCGTTGCAGGGTTTAAGGAAGATGGTATGCCCTTTGTGGATGATTTTTTCATTACTAAGTATAGTGAGTGTGTGAGAAATAGTGATGGAGTTGCTCAAGGGGTATGTCCTGATTCCTTTTATGAAGGCCCTGATGGGGTGGGTTTAGTCAACAATTCAATGTTGGTTTATGGCCATAGGAAGGATGGGGTGACCTTTGTCAGATACCGCAGGCATTTGACTAAGGTCGATGGAAAGTATGATCATCCCGTGAACCATTCAGCGAATATGAAGGTTATTTGGGCTTTGGGGCGTATCAAGCCTCCCGATTCTATTAATCCTTACTATCTTCCTCAGAATCATGGGGCCGTGAATTATGGCCATTTGGTTTTGAATGTCTCGGAGCATGTGAATGAGTGTACAGGTCCCTTGGATGCTGAAGACAAAGAAGATCAAGGTCTCATCACTGCAGATGCAAATGTTCCCTTGGTGGTTTCTTCTGCTCCGGCAATGCATTACCCCAACCCTCCAAATCCTGAAAAGGTTCTTTATATCAACAAAAAGGAAGCTCCTGTCTTGAGAGTGGAAAGAGGGGTGCCGGTCAAGTTTTCGATCCAAGCCGGGCACGATGTTGCACTTTATATTACTTCGGATCCGCTTGGTGGAAATGCTACCACGAGAAATCTGACTGAGACTATTTATGCTGGAGGTCCAGAGGCCCACGGAGTTCAAGCCAGTCCTACAGAATTAGTTTGGGCTCCTGACAGGAACACTCCTGATCACGTCTACTATCATTCCTTGTTCGACCAGAAGATGGGTTGGAAGGTCGAGGTGGTTGATGGGGGTCTATCGGACATGTATAATAACAGTGTCATTTTGGATGATCAACAGGTTACCTTCTTTTGGACATTGTCAAAGGATTCCATATCTATTGCAGCTCGTGGCGAGAAAAAAAGTGGTTATATTGCCATAGGGTTTGGAAGTGGAATGGTGAACAGCTATGTGTATGTGGGTTGGATTGATGATACTGGTGTGGGACATGTAAACACTTATTGGATTGATGGAAAGGATGCTTCAAGCATACACGGCACGCAGGAAAATTTGACACATGTGAGATGCAAAACAGAAAATGGCATCATTACTTTTGAGTTTACTCGTCCCTTGGACCCGTCTTGTAGGCGGGAAAAGAGGGTAGAATGTAAAAATATCGTTGATCCCACAACTCCTCTCAAAGTTGTTTGGGCAATGGGTGCTAAATGGACTGATGATCATCTTACTGACAGGAATATGCATTCTAGTACAAGTAATAGGGCTATTCTTGTACACCTGATGCGTGGTTCAGCAGAGGCGGAGCAGGATTTACTTCCTGTTTTGGCTGTGCATGGATTTATGATGTTTGTTGCATGGGGTATCCTGTTTCCTGGAGGGATATTGGCAGCCAGGTACTTAAAACATCTCAAGGGCGATGGATGGTACCGGATTCATGTTTACTTGCAATACTCAGGGTTAGTAATTGTTCTGCTTGCCCTTCTTTTTGCTGTGGCTGAGCTTAGGGGATTTTATTTCAGCTCAACTCATGTTAAATTTGGATTTGCTACTATATTGTTGGCTTGCATACAGCCAGCAAATGCTTTCCTAAGGCCTCCAAAACCAGCCAATGGGGAGCAGGCATCCTCCAAGAGGGTTATTTGGGAGTGTTTTCACACAATTGTTGGTAGATGTGCCATTGTTGTTGGCATTGCTGCACTTTTTACTGGGATGAAGCATCTAGGAGACAGATACGATGTGGAAAATGTCCATGGACTCAGATGGGCTATGGCAATTTGGTTTTTAATTGGTGCATTGATTGTTATTTATTTGGAATACCATGAAAGGCAGCGAATAGGGCGGCAGATATCTGGAAGAGGCAATTGGGTGCTTGGTAATCTTGAGGAAGATGATTCAGTTGATCTCTTGAGGTCAACCAGAACAACTGCAGATAAAGAGTTGCAACACTCTGCGAGAATGGAAGTCCAATTAGAACCTTTGAACAGATAAATTTGCATTCATTAAGTTCTAATAGATAGTTGCCGTTCTGGTCAATTTTGCATTTAATCATTGAGCTGGCATTCTTCTTTATTTGTTATGAGGCATTTTCTGAGGTGAAAAGGGAGGCAGTTGCTTATCAATCTCTATTTTCAACATATATTGCTTTCTAATTTCTATGAAGAGTAGCTTATAGTGCGTATAGTTATACATCTTCAACAGAATAGGTTATATAGTTACTTCTACTGTAGCTGTTACTCTGTTTTTTTTTTTTACTTCTTCCCAAAATAGAAGAAATCAAACTTTATAAGGTGAAAGCTTTGTTGTGGATCAATTTAGGTTCTGAATGGTTTAGTTTGATAGTATCTCAGATGATTTCAGACATGGTATTTTATCTGACCAAAGGCATTGTTGTAAATTATGAGATTCAGAAAATTAATACAACATTTTTTATTGTCAATAATGCTCTATTGTTTTAGATTCTATGTTATTGCACGTTTCATCTTTAGTTCTGTTAGAGTGTGTTTGGTTAGAGAGTTTTGAGAGTGAAATTCAATTTTTAAAGGGATTTAAAATGCCAAGTATTAAAATATATTGTTTGTATCAAATTCAATTTTTTTTTATAAATAATGGGGACTTTATAAGGGTTTTTTTTTTTGTAAAGTAAAATGAGAGAATTTAAAATAACACCAAGAATTTGTAAATTCTCTCTGATCATCACCACCCTCACTCTTGGTTGCGACTATTAACCCTCGCATGTTCTTTTCCTGGCTCTAAATTCTTACCATCACATGCTCCTGAGTCCTGATCACTCTCTCTTGCGCGAGCTTCTCTGGCTTTCTCTTTGCTCTTCTCCATTGGATCTTCTATGATTGAGCTCTTCTCTTCTCTTTGGACCACGTAAAATTTCTTTCTCACTATTCTCCAATCTTTTTCTTTTGTTCTTATTTTCTGAAAATTATATTTGAATCTATTTTGTTGTTGTTCATGTATTATTCTAATTTCTGGACTCTAGATCTGATTATGATTTTGATGTTATTATTTGTGTGTGTGATATTATTTGCTGTATTGCAACATGATTAGAGTAATATTAAAATGCATATTATCACCTTCTGTATTCTGGATCTTATTCGCTCTGTGATTATTGAAATAAAAAAGCATATTATCATAGCCAAATTTTAAATGGGTTGATTCCAATGTAGGTGGTACATGCCTTGCCCTGTGTAAAACTGCATTACAATCAATACGTTGGTCATGTCTGTACTATATCATTATGGTAAACCCAATTTAACTTTCTACAAGTTTGTGGCAGCTACCAAACAAGATGGAAGTGTGGATGAATGGGCAGCACGGCATATGTGTGTTTATCTGTGTCCGTGCGTGTGTTTGAGCAGTAAGTTTAAAATTAGAAATTTTCTACAAACCAGATTAATCTTATTATTTATTGGAATGTTCAGAAATCATAATTAATGGTAGATGCTTTTGTTTTCAACATATGGTGTGCAAATAAAGCTATTAGAGCGAGAAGGACCAGTTAGAACTTGCAAGCCATAGCAGTAAAGCTTGGTCAATAGTCAAGACTAGACAAAGGTGAATATTTTATTTCATCTTGTTTTGTTGTCTATTTGCACCTTAGGATTTGTCACTATTTTCCTGGTTCACTTTGTTTTAAAGGAACATGATACTGAGTTCACTTCTCTATAATACTAACCTCTGTCCTCTAAAGAACATTGTAACTCTTCCTCCTAAAAAAAATTGGTAACTCTTCTCCAACTCAGTTCTTGATAGCTATATTGGCAAGAGTTTACTCTACATCATATTGGTACCATTATTTCCAGCCCAACAGCATGCTTAGTAGTAGATTTGTACAAATTATAATTAAATAAGAGGTTCCTTTCAGTACAATTCTCAAATAAAGAATTGTCAATTTGTGTAATACCCATCCTAGAGATCATAACAGTAAGGTTCAACATCACTTTAAACCATTTAACAATGAAACATGAAAACTCTTGACAAAATTTAATTTTTAATAGTATCTATCCAGATTTCAAATTTGGAAATTACTTAATCAGAGTAATATTTTCAAAGACATTTTCAAGTGCAAAATTGAAATAGGTACATATATGACATTAGTCCTTTAATCAGATTTTTCTACGCGAGACACAGGACAAGTTTATGATATGCTAATACTTAAAAATAGGTACTGGGTTAAATTTTGAAATTTGTAAAATAAAATCTAAGGCTTTAGCCTACTTCCATCAAGAGTTTTCAAGCATACTTAAGAGTACCAAAAACTAAATTCAAACTTTTGGAAGCAATGCTGAATCATTGTCATGAATCGTGATTCCATATAAAAACGATCGTTAAAAGCCCAAGTATATTTCATTTGCGAGGATTTCAAAAAATTATGTTAAGGAGTAATTAATTTTTTTCTTCTAATTTTGTAACGTGTGTATTTTCACTTTCATATAAAGTGGAATTAATTTTGGATAAATACTCATTTTAGTTCATAAAAGATGAAAAATTAAAATTTAGATCCTAAATATATAAAAAGTGACAAATTCATCTTATCTTTAAATTTTCTCCATTAATTCAAATGTTAATGTCTACATGGTATCTCTGGATCCAATTGTCATTGAAAAGAATGGTCACCAGTTATTTACTCGATGAAATTAATTTGTCAGCATATTGCTAATGAATTAATTTATCAATTTTGAAATTTGTTATTTTTTTAATTTAGTCTCTGAATTTAATAATTTATTGTTATTTTAATCTTTAAAATTAATTACTTATTGATATTTTGATACTTGAACTTAAATGTGTATTGTTATTTTGATCCTTAAATATACTTTTAAATCTTTTAATTAGTTATTTATTTAATGTGGTATTTACTTTCCTTAGTTTATAATGAAATATTTTTTTACCACTAATAAATAAATTTATGTCAATCAAAAATAATTTTCACAAATTAATTTATTGATAATTTATACCGGATGCAAGTGAAATTAGTGGACTAGTGGAGAGGAAGGAAGGGTCTGTCTACGGGAACTCGGAAGCGCGACACGACACCATCCAAAACTTGCAAATTTCTGTCAAAATAAGAATCGAATGTTGGTTAGTATGAACGTGAATTTTGAAGGGCTAAATCCCAAATGCAATGAAAAAGCTTCCATAGTTTCACTCTCACTCGCTGTATGGCTACGCTCTCGCTCTCTCTCAGTTGTTGGAGCGCCGTGGAACTTGCTCGCACCAGATTTTCTTCCACCTTCACCCCCCTCCAATCAACTCACAAAATTATAAAAATATCATTATAAGAAACTATCAAATAAACTCTAATTTTATGTATCCAATAATGATTCACAAGATCATATCACAAAAATATTATACATCACAAAAATCATTTAATAATCAAAATTCTTAAAACCTTGCCATATTAGTTTCATGTTCTCGGACCCCTCACTCAAATCATACATTATATATATATATATATATATATATATAATATAAACAAATGCTTATGTAAATGCAAGACACATAAATGTCAAAGAAAATTCACCATATAAATCCAATTTGCAATTAATAGAATGTATATATTTTAATATGTATATGTCAATCGAATGTCATTATTTCTTTAATTAGTGCCATCCAGATTTGCCTTAACAATAATACTGCTACAATCATTCTTATTTTTCCACTAGGAATTATAAAGCACCGTCAGTGAAATTTGTCGTATGTCTTGAGAGAAAATATTACCACAACATGAAGCATTATACATATTAAAAACTTCAACCAATTTTAAATTATACTTGATCACACCTACACATCCAATGCTATGATTAGAACGTCTAAAACACCATTAACTCTGATTTCTTTATATAAAAAACACAATAAAAGAAAAACTTTTCTAAAAGAATTATATTATGAAAGTTTTGAAAAGATGTATTTTCCTCATGAAGCAAGTAATTCGAATTCTGCATTATTTTTACTTCAACTGAATTTTTTTACTTTTTTCCTTCTTCTATATTCTTAAGTAATCCATTTATGTCAAGAAAGACTGATTATTTGAGTGATTCTAAAAAAATGAATTATTTATCTTTATATAAATATTATATGTAATTTAAAATTATCTTTTGAGATTTGTTTAATTAATCTTTATTCAATCTAATTTATTATTATACTAATATCTTTTAAAAAATATAACAATTTAATATATTAAAATAATTTAATCTATCTTTTTCTTTAATAAAAGATGTATTTAGATAATATTTATTTAAATAATTATTGAAATATTTTAAGAATGTTACATTAGTAATATGAACCAACTCAAACATAATTCAAAATTTAATTTGATAATTGACTTATTGAACTTGATTCATGAAGAAAATAAATTAAACTAAAGTTAAAAATTTATCTGGTGAAATAAACTAGCTCAACTTGAGTTATATATATCTATCTATGCATCATTATCATGCTTTACATCAAGTCTAAAAGGGTGTCGTGTGAAGGGGATGATAGAGATGTAATATAAAACATTCATGAGCCTTCACCTAATAGTTTAAACTTTTGGATGGTTGGTTCACAAGAGTTCTTTTTTCATTCCATAGGGAGTAGATATAGCATATGTTCTTTTGCCTAGAAGTCATTGAAGAAATCCAGAAGAGAGGTACCAGAGAGGCACCGGGAGATCTCTTAGATGATAAATTTGTTCAAAATGACAACTTGCACTCTTCTCTTAATCCAGCTGCCCCAAATTCTAACCTTTTACCTTCCAGGAGTGCTGTGCTTCAAGCTTGCATAATAACTTCTGGTCTCATAGCTGCTTTGGGAATAGTGATTCGGCAGGTGCTATTCCTTTTATGCATTACTAGACCAGTTTCACCCTTTGTTGCATTTGCATGTTCCCAACGTTGTTGTCTATCTTAATGATATAAGCAGGATTTCATATGAAATTTATCTATGTTTTGTTTAGCCACCATGGAGTGTATTGATCAGTATGATTTTTTCCATACACCACAATACTTGGGAGAAGTTAAATTGGGATTCAAAGTTTTATTCTTGAGAACCTAATTCTTAATTGCAGACAAAGTTTTTATTTTATTCTAGAAAGGAGAGTTCTTAAATTTATCACAATTTGACTCGAGATTCTGAAATTCGCATAACATGGGATATCGTGTTCATTTTGTACTTAATTTTGTTTTTGTTACTCGCAGGTGTCTCATGTTGTGTCAGTGGAAGGATTTCCAGTCTTGGACTGCTCTTCAGAAGTATCATGTATTACACTCATATTTACTTAGTTCTTACTATTAGTTTGTAGTTCAGACTTAATGAATTCTCTTTCATTGGAAGGGAGTCATAAAAAGATATTGGATATCAAGAACTATCTTTGAACTCTTAATTGCATAAAATTAAAAGAACTGTTCTCATCAGAGAAATGTGCTTTACTGTAGACCTGTACTGATATTTGTTAAATACTGAAATGCATATGGCCATGCTGTGGGTTTTCAAGTGGTATCTTGGGGTGAAAGTTATTGAACCAGGGGTTGATAAATTTGGAATTTCTTTTAATAAGGCACGAAAGTACAACCTTTCCTGTGTTTTCCTTTTTTTTATTATATTTGGAACAAGGCTACATGTGTATGGCTCTATTTATTGTGACATTTTCATGAATAATGACGTGAAATTCAAATCATCATATCTTATTCTAATGGAACTTTAAGGCTAATGTGACGTGAACTTCAAATCGATCTACTCGTGAATTAATTTTTTTTGTGATGTTTAAGTGCCTGAAGCAAATATAAATGTGCTTGTTTCTTGGTAAATGTTTTGTAATTTGTAAATGTGTAAAATTTATTATTTGTGGTATATCCTAAGATCTTTTTTCTTTTTGTCTACAGTTGGTTTTGACATGTGGCATTTTGAGTTGATTACAGGACTTGTAGTTTTAATATCATCATGTCGCTATTTGCTATTGAAGACGTGGCCAGATTTTGCTGAGTCTAGCGAAGCAGCGAAGCAGCCAATCAGCAGGTAAAGGAATCAAGGGCATGGCTCTGGAAATGTCCTTTAAGATTTTGTAAGCTTGGTTTGTTGTTAGTGGATTGCCATTTAAAACTTAAACATTATATAGTAGATCATAATAAGTTTAGTAAAAAGGTAGTGCATCTGAATAGAAATCGATCCTACTTGAGATAACTTTTCATGCAAGTCTGTTGCTTTTTTGTGTTTGCGTCTGTACTATGTATCAGCACATGGATGCTTTGCTGAACCCTTGAAATATTTTGCTTTCTGAATCAGGTCCTTAGCTCACTTCAGCCTTTGGATTATATTGTTGTTGCATTTTTGCCTGGTATTAGTGAGGTTAAAAGAGGCTACTCTTCTTGGCTTATTTTGCCTTTCTTATTTATTTTTCATCATTTGACTGATATCACATATTATCATCTTAAATTCCAGGAACTACTTTTCCGAGGAGCGATTCTTCCACTTTTGGGAATGAACTGGAATAGTATTGCGATTGCTGCCTTGATTTTTGGTGTTTTACACCTAGGCAATGGTCCAAATTATTCCTTTGCCATCTGGTGCATATCTTTCCCATTTCCCCTCTCATTTCTCTCTTGTCCCCCATTTTTTTCTTTCTCATCTCTTTGCTGTTTATTCCTTTTCCCTCGAATTTCGGGCAACTACCACATATATCTCAAAGCTTCAATCTTCATGACTTCGGGCAACTACCACCATGTCATGTAATAATGTGTGTTCATTTCTAGCCAATGAGTTTAAACAACAAAAAAAAAAAAATCATTGTTTTCATCAAAAACAAAACTGAAATGAGGTTTAGCTATGTACCGAGGTTTCCAGCAATTCTTTGTTGTTAATGATGAGCAAAAGGGTCTTTTTATTTTTCATTTTCTATGAATAATTAATCTATGTTTTGACGTAAGCATTTATCTTTGCATGTGCAGTATGAACAAGACGGAAAGCCACTACCTAAGTTCGGGGAATGGGATGTGAATGATCCTGCCTCAGCTGAAGGATTCACTGTTATATTCAAACCATCGTTGCAGAGCCTTCTCAAACCATCGTTGTAGCTTCCAGTTATTAACACGTTTTCCCTTCTACTTGTTGTACGCACCGGCACAAAGTAATATGTAAACAGGAGAATCAATAACTAACTACCTTTTGCAATGGTGGAAGTTAAACAGATATGTTTGTTCTTGTTACTTTCATGATGTTGATCAGCTCAACTAGGCAATTACTTATTTTTAGTTAAAAAAAACAAAAAATTAATCATCCAAGTGAAAGCACCTCAACAGTTCATTCATATTCTACAGTACGGTTCACTTTTGGTTTCAAGTGAAAGCATCCAAATGTGTCAAATTGCAGGGGCTGATGAAACATCCAGTGCATTTTGTGTTTAGGTAGCTACCAAACTTGTTGCTGCTGAGGCCATACTAAATATGTAAAGCATTCAAGATTAATCATCCAATTCCAATTCTATATTCAACATAATTCCCAATCTTTTTCGGGTGTAACGATTACCAACCTTGGATGTTGTGTATCCAGCTGCAAGAGCAAGCACAGAATTCACACCAATGTAAAGTCCAGGCACATTAAAAGTCTCAAACATGATCTCCCCAGTATACTCGCGACTCTCAGGCGGAGTCAATGGACTCTCGGTCAAGAGGAAATAGTGATCCTCTGGATCACAGCTCAAATAATTGAAAATGCACTGCTGCCAGAAGCGCTCCATGGCATCCCAATTCTCAACCTGGCCATGCTGAATCGGGTAGCTGAGATTGTAACTGCTACTAGATCGAGACTTGGTAAGTGCTTCATCCCCAATGAAGAAATCAAGATCCGCCATAATTCCAGCATTGTGCTGGGCCACCCAATTGCCTTTAGAAGAGCCCCTCGATTGATTCAGAAACGACTCATTAACTGCAACAACTGTCGGAGCAATAAAACACGGCTCAACATTACCAGCAAACCCCATCTTCGTATACCTGCAAAAAAAAGAAAACATCATTTTCCAAATTCAGAGTAAACCCAATTCGGGTCAATCAACATTACAGACAATTCTAGTTATAAAACTAACATCAGTGGGGCATTCCAACAAACATATGGTGTCCACACCACATAAGAAAAAAAATACAACATAAAGCGAAAAGAGAAAGTGGGTGATAGAAATTGATGAAAAGGGTACCCGGAGCCATTATCGATGACTACAGCTGGACGAAAAGTAGATGGGTCCATGAGAACGCTGAAGGTGGATCTGCGACTGAGATCCGAGAGTGAGCGTGAGGCAGAGGTTCATGGTTGGTGATTGTTGTTGTTGCTAAAGCCATTTGAACACAGCGAGTGGAAGTGGAAGTGAAGGTCCCATTTAGTCGATCATCATTCTGTTCGTTTCTCAAAGATGCTTTCCTTGGCAACCAACGATTCTTCTCTTCTCTCTCTGTCTGTTTCTTTTATTTGTATTTAATTAATTATAACTATCAGTGCTAAGTAGCTTCCTATTTGTGTGCACGGCATGACGGCAACTACAATTGTCGTTCTTGGCGAGGAAATGGGGGATGCTTGATCAGACTAAGCCGTTTGATTTCAAGCTTCTTTCTTACACGCCAACCTTTTCCTTTCTTGCTGCCTGCCCTAGACCCTAGTACGATGAATTCATGAACCTCTCTTGAAAATAATTGTCGCTACTTTTTAATTTAAAATATCTGTATATTAAAAGAAAATATTTAAATTATAAGAAAATTAATGATTCATTCAAATAAATAATATATGCAAGTCTAGACATAGAATGGTGTTAAATAATTAAAAGGGTAATTTATCGTTCATAATAATTCTATCTAATTTGAATAAAATTATTTCTTTGTTAAATACATTAATAAATAAATGGGAAAACTCTATAAATAAGATCTTAAACATTATTAGATGCATTCTAGAAAAAAGATTTATGGAGATTTTTGTGAGGTGTTCTATTATTATTATTGGGATTTATTTAATATATTTCATAGTTATTAACTGTCGTACAATATTTGGCACAACATTATAATCAAGATGTTGGTTTCCCAAGTGATTTGTTCGTTTGGAGTTTAAATTCCAAGCCTCAAGTGCTCGGTTCAAAACTAGCAACATCCAAAATATTATAATATAAATTATATTTAAGAATATTTTGCGTATAAATATAGCCAAAATTGGGAGTAAGTTATTTAGTATATATATTCAATTCAATTTGTTCAATAAGAATTGTATGGCAAGTTCTTCTTCATGGGATTCCTTGGAAAGAGAAGAAGCTAGAAAGAAAAAAAAATTGATCAACCCTCGTTCTGTATATAAATTATGATTTTTGAAATCGAACAAAACAAAACTGAGTAAAAACGGAAAACAAGTGAGGATTAGAGTTAAAAAAAATCATTTCTCTTTCTCTTTGCCGTTGCAAAGCCCAGCCAGCAGGTGCAAAGCTCAGCAGGTCAACAATTAATCAACCTTTCAAAACTGCATGGAGCTTAATTGAAGATTCAACAACAGAAAGAAAGTACAAACTTGAACTGAATCAATCAGATCTATAAATCGCAAAAGGGAAGGTACCCACAACAGTTGCAACAAAAAAGAAACCACTGGCTAGCTTGGGAATGGAAAATAATAAAAAGAAAGCGGATATAGCATTAGATACAAGTTGCATGAAAACTATTAGTGATGATGATAATTGATATCCCAGAGCATTTAAGCCCCTTCCCTATTTTAAATTTCACAAAGCTCAAATCACTGTGATCTCATCCTGTTGAGCTGGTTGAGAGCAGGCTGCAAGATGTTGTAAAGCACCCAAGCAATAGCCGGCGTAACCACAAACAGCAGAAGCTGTCCCCTGTTGTCGCTCGCAGCAGCCGCAGCTTCAGAAGCCGCCGCCCACGCATGCGGCGCAGCCGCCAACCCAGCCAAGCCGCCAAGCCCCAAGCCAATGATCACGCCTTTGGTGCTGCGCATTCGGTTCAGCTGGTTCAGCGCCGGCTGCAGAATGTTGAACAGAACCCACCCTATTGCTGGGATTATGGGCAGCAACAGTGCCAGTCCGCGGTTGTCGCCTTCTGCTATGTCGGCTATTTGTTGAACAGCGAATGCGGCGTCGCAGGTTCCGAGGGTTGTGAATATTGCTCCTGCGATTGCTGTCGCGGGGGAAAGTTTAGTGCTTTCGGGTGAGGCTATGAGGCCCTTTGGAAGGTTGATCTGAAGGGAGGGTTTTGATGGTGCGAGCTTGGTGGGATTGGGGAACTTTGGGTTGACGCATTTGGCGTTGATCATGGCCATTGCTGATATTGTTGATGCCATTGGTGAGAACAGAGAAGAAGCTAGTGAGTGAGTTATGGCAGTGGCAGAGATGGAGAACGTGGCTCTGATTGTGGGAGTAGCAATTTAGCGTTTGGAAAAAGCCACGTTGGAGAAACGAGGTCCAATGGGATTGTGGTTTCTAGATTCTTCTCTTATCCGAATTGGGGGATAGATCAGATTTCGACCTCATATTTCTTGCCTTTCTTATCATCACTTGCGCTGCTCAAATGCCAATATTTTCTTGTTTCTCTTCGTCCCAAACACGCCTTTTACAGTGATGCAACGACACGTCGTTTGATCGGAAAAATTAAAATGTTTATTGTACTTTTAAGATGAAAGCATCTACCGTGAGAATATTTTTTCTTCGTATTCCTTAGAGTATACATTTATTATACTGTAAATTCATAAATTATCAATGCGGATCAACCTCAGTTTATCCCTCACAGATTTAATATGTATTATCAATTAAATTAAACTCATTGAGTTGACAAATCTTTATTTAATTATTAATATTAACTAGGGTGCAGCGATA
Source organism: Glycine max (assembly GCF_000004515.6). Classification (NCBI taxonomy): domain Eukaryota; kingdom Viridiplantae; phylum Streptophyta; class Magnoliopsida; order Fabales; family Fabaceae; genus Glycine; species Glycine max. The sequence goes on from NC_038241.2 coordinate 36,246,730, forward strand.
AAAAATCAAAGCAAAAAAAAACAAGTACAGAAAAAAACAAAAAGTTAAAGAGTAAAAGAGAGAAGTAAAAAAAATATATATTTATAATACTGGTCAAACAACACGTGACATATAAGTTTTAATATATATTGAGATAACTTTTACTAATGCTAAAAAGAATCTCTTCTCTCGCCTGTAAATTTGTTCTCTTCCCTCCTCTTTTAATTTTCCTGTGTTTACAATTAAAAAGGGTTTTAAATGGACTTTTTTTGTTGCCTATATTATGCGATGAAACTAATAAGAGGAGAGTGTTAAATTTCATTCAGCAAACATTTTGGGATGACTAAATGTAACAAAAGGAAATTGCAACTGATGTACTTGGAATGAGGTGATGCCCAAGTACACGTTTTTAAGTATCTTTCATATGAATCAGAGTATTCTTCAGGAAGTGAAAAATTCAATGGCTAAATATTTATTTTAGTTACAAAAAATGTGAGGTTTTCACATTTTAGTTCCTTAAAAAAATATGAAACAATCTTACCGTTGACTTTAGTATCTTAATGTTAATGTTTTTACTCATGTGACATGTATATACGTGGATGACAAGTGATAATTAACCATTGACACGTGTTAATCAGATAATTATTATATTTTAAAAAATTAATTTTTTTAATTTAATTTATAAACTTAAATATTTATTGTTATTTTAATCTTTGAATTTAACCAATGATGCTTAAAAGTTCTTTCAAACTTTTATTTAAGATACACCTTATATGAAATTATTTGCATAGATATCATTATATCTTCTCACTTTTATTCTTTATCCTTATGGTTTTCACCATCCTCTTATTAGATTCAACAAATTATATTATAACTATGAAACTAATTTACAAGCAACTACATATGCACTAGTTAGTAGTAAAATTTAAGACATCATTAACAAGATTTTATAAGATTTCAAACTCAATCTTACACCCAGATCAAGCTTTTAAATCTTATGTGCCATTAAATGTGTCGAATGTTTGAATAATCATTTTTTCTAAGCAAAAAGAACAATTTAAATAAATAATCTATTTTATGAAATAACATTAATCATGAAAAAAAAAACAGTTAAAAAAACTTAAGAATCATAGAAGAAACAAAAATGAAAGTGTTAGAAGTATTTCTTATTTTTTCATTCTTTGTGATTTTCACATCATTGTTCAAGGGTCTGATATTAGAGGTGGCATGCAAAACAAAGATGTTTTTCCTTTTTTTTTATGACGTTTGGAAAGTAGGAGGTGAAATTTTTTTAGGATGAGGAAGGTGTAAGTTGAAGGGGTCACACAAGATCTATGTGATTTTTAGCAAGGATAATTTCTAATCTCTGGTAAACCTCTTATTAGGATTCAAACTTAGATAAAGTTCTAACCATCTATCAAAGAAAAAATATATCAATGGAATCTCATCATCTATACATAATGAATTTGTGTGATATATTCAAATCATAACATATGAACGGTAAAAATTAGTATTTTAATCAAGACTATCACTCAAGGATGTTAATGTTATTATCATTTAAATTAAGAATTAATTTCAATTTTATGTGTAAAAATAGTAAAAAAATAAATAAACATTGTTAGTTATTAGTTATTAAAAGTTAAACATTTAAACAATTACAAATGGAGGAAAAAAATTAACCCCCTTTAATAGGTTTCTAGATCCCCCTTGATTGTTAGGCACATGATTGATGATAAAGGGATTAAACAAAGCAGAAAATGTAAAAAAACAAAAGTTGTTATTTTGATTAGCTACTAATGCGAGTTATATATAGACACAAAATAATTTTGAATGTGATGGTTACTTGAAAGTATAGAAGAAGATATTTTAAAAAAATTTAATTGAATAAAATGTAACTTTCTAAAGAAGCTTGTATATTTCAATTGAATAAATAACAAACTTACCATGCACTTGATGGATGTGAAAGTTAACATGAAATGCGAACAAAAAAAAAGGTGACAAATATAAGGAATAATGAATGAAAGTAGAGATATGGTGATAATTAAGTTAATAACTTATATATAACATGAGATTTCATTGAAAATTCAAAAGTATTTTTAGATATCAAAATGAAAATAAGTGATTAAGTTAAAGGATAAAAAGCTGGTTAAATTCATAAACTAAAATAAAAGTAAGTAATTCAGTTTAGAGATCAAACATGGAAGTTGTTTGTTGCTTCATTATCATCCAAATGTGCATAAAACGTGTTACAAATAAAAATGTTAACAATAGCACACTAAACTTCATTATGTGACTAATTTGACACATTTTAAGAGATTGAAATTAATTTATATTGAATGAATCATACTTATTCTACTAGACTTTAAAGCTATGCACTGTACAAGTTCATTTAAATGATTATTTTTATATTTTTATTCATTATTATAAAAATAAATGTACATAAATAAAATTAATTTAAAAATATGTAATACTATATTAAATATAATTATATCAAAATTAAGAAAATTGATTGATTATATTTTTAATTAAACATATGTTGCATACTCAAAAATAAATTTATGTATAAAATGATTAATTATATTTAATAAATTGAAAATATTAAATATATATCCAAAATGGCCTGCACAAATTAGTTCTAATTTTTTAGGACTAATTTGTGTAGACATATACATTGAAAATAAGTATATTATTTGAAAGAATTATTGGAATATCTTTAGTTAAATCACCAAATATAAAGAAAATATGAATATAAAATTTATTACAATTTTTTTCCAAATTGGTTCATATAATTATGCTAATAAAGAAAACTAAATTTTTTAAACTTATTTAAAATGAATTTTAAAAATATTGAAGAATCGTCGCTATTTGAAAGAATTTCAAATAATACCGAATAAAGATATCATTGTGCAGGATTTATTTGTAGATATTAAGGAAAAAAAGTTTTTTTTAATATTAATATCCGAGTTTGGAGACGATATTAAGTCTTTTTTTGTGTGTGTGATTGGAAAAAGTTATTTTTAAATTAAAAATTAATTAATAAACAAACATCATATGTCATGTTGTTAATGAGAATAAATCAAGGAATTAATAATAAGAAAGTAAAAGTAAAAAAATATATAAAAAATATTATATTAATTTTTAAATAAATACTGTATTAATTTTTATTTTATTAGTTTTTTCTATTTCTATTTAATAATATATCAATATAATAATATAAAATAGTAATATCTTAAAAAAATGTATATCTTCGGTTAAATCAAATTTTCAAATTAATCTTTTAACACACCCACTTATGTCTTATATACATTAAAAAATATATATATATATATATATATATATATATATATATATATATATATATATATATATATATAACAAAATGTAGAATTATATGACAGTAAATAAAAAATAAGAATTAAATATGTTTGTATAAGATAAGGTAAAATTATATGTATTTTATTTACTGTTATATGATAAAATATGTATAAGATAAGATAACTGTAGAATTATAAGATAAGATAAAATATGTTTTCAATTTTTCAAATTAATGATCAATTTAAAATTTAGGGGAAAAATTAAAATAATAATGTACAATTCGGTAGGATTTTCATAATAATAATTCGAACCAAGTCATAATAACTCCCTTATTTGTAGGTGGTTTGGAGAGGGTGGTTGATGTGTTGCCAACCAAATTAAAATTATTGCAACCATCTTATACTATTCCTCCTTGTGTTTGTTGATTTAAAAAAAAAATCATAACAAAAAATTTGAATTTTTCGGTTTTCAATTAATTTTATTATTTCTTTGATCGATTTCGATTTATTTGGATCTGTTTCGTTTTTTAAAACAACTTTGTTAATGACTAAAAACACGTACTAAACTTGTATAAAAATTAAAACTAACATTTCAAATTATTTTGAAAAACTATATCTTATCTTATCTTATAATTATAAATATAATCTCTGGTCAAATATGCAAAAAAAATTGCAGCGACACCTCATGATATCATTGCTTCATCAGAAATAAACAAATAAAATTAATAGAAAGTATATAAGCACTGGGCATAGAGAAAGAGCAGAGATCCTCCCATTTGAGGAAACGAGAAAAATTATTGATTCAACCACTCACTCCCAAAAACTATACAAAAGTTTATACTCTCTCACCCCTACGTCATTTCATTAGATACCCACTTTCATTAAAATAACAACTTGGCAAACTTTCTGTACACTTCTCCACCGATAGTAAAGACTCAGTTTGAGGAATCGTGGTTGATCCCTCTCGTATGTAATCACCGCTTCCACGTGCCTCTGCTTCGATCTATAACTACGATCATAATGAATGCCATTCAACCAAAACTTGTTTATCATGTTTTATTTTCCACTTCTCCTGATTCTTTTTTTTTTTCAATTTTTTTGCTATACCATTTTTTTTTATCGTTGCGTATCCAACAAGTGTACTTGTTCATTGGGTTACTTGTGATTCCATGATCTGGGAAAGTCGAAAAAAAGTATTTTTGGTTTCTGTATGGTAGAGGGTATTTGTACTATGATTCATTTTGATTGGGATGATCAACCTATGGTGGTGGCGATTACTTCAACTTTGATCAGGAAATTCTTTCCTTTTTTTTGTGTGTGGTTGTAGAATATCCCATTATCTGGGAATAGTGTACTTCTCAAAGTTTTCTTCTTTGGATTCCTTTTCCTTATTTCCATCCTGAATTTTCTTCATATGGTTCACCCATACTCAATAAAACGACTGCTTCAGAATTTTTTTAGTTTGGTATTTGTGATCAATAAAACGACTGCTTCAGAATTTTTTTAGTTTGGTATTTGTGAAAAGTAAAATCTTTTTGTCTTTCTGATGATCCTCAGTTTCATGACTACATATTTACCTTCTGGTGTCTTTAATTTATAATGCCATTGTAAATGGATACAGAAAATCATGTAATTCAGCTGTGAAAAGAAAATGTGTCACATATTTTATAACCATGTTTTTTTCTTTGTAGGTTTGAGGCCTGAGATTTGCTAGTCAAACATATTCTTGAGGTACATAACGTGTAGAGTTTCAGATGCTTTAGTTGGAGAAACAGAAATTAATTAATTAATGTAGTAATCCATTTGCACGTATTTTCATAATTACCAGAAGTGTTGGATCCTCTCTTCTGCTGTGTGTGGGCATTGTATAAGGTTCGCAGTGCCCATGGATGCCACTACCAGTGAAACCCCAACTATCCAATACCATAACATCCCTGATCAGCCAATTACTACCATTGTTGCCACACAATTGCCAACATTTCAACCGCAGCAACGCCATTGCTTCAAGGACTCTAGTCCAGGAGAGTTTCCCTTGTCTGACAACCCCTCCATTGTCCTTCATGTCCTTACAACATGTAACTTGTATGCTCAAGACCTTGCTAAACTTGAGGCAAGTGCTGTGCTTGTCTGCATTTCAGCTCTTAAGTTGTTAATTGAAACTTGAAAGTACTAATTCTAATACTGCTGGTTTCATTTCTGATGTGGTGTTTTGTAGGCAACATGCTCCTTCTTCAAGCGGCCGGCAAACTTTGATCCGGATTTTGACTTGTCCTTGTCAGAGCTTGCTGCATTGGACATGTGCCAGAAGAGAGCCATTTTTAATCCAATGACAACAGAACAACGGCAACATTTGAAGCAAAGATGTGGCGGTTCTTGGAAATTGGTTCTGAGGTTTTTGCTTGCTGGAGAAGCATGTTACAGAAGGGAAAAATCACAGGTAATAGCAGGCCCCGGTCATAGCATTGCTGTGACATCAAAAGGGGTTGTTTATTCATTTGGTTCCAATAGTTCAGGACAACTTGGGCATGGCACCACTGAAGATGGATGGCAACCTCGGCCAATCAGGTTGGAACTTTAGTTAGTACATTATCCTACTAACTTAAGTGGAAAGTGAACTAGTTGAATTTAAGTTAACATAACTCAATTATGCTGCAGAGCTTTGCAAGGAATCCGAATTATACAAGCTACTGCTGCTACTGGGAGAACAATGTTGATCAGTGATTCTGGGCAGGTTTATGCCTTTGGAAAACAATATTTTTGTGAAAATGAGATTGGAAATGAAGGATCTAAAATGGTTACAACTCCACAGTTAGTTGAATCTTTGAAAAATATATTTGTTGTGCAAGCTGCAATTGGAAACTATTTCACAGCCGTATTGTCAAGAGAAGGCAGGGTTTATACATTTTCTTGGGGTAGTGATGGCAAACTCTGTCACCAAACTGATCCAAATGATGTGGAACCCCGTCCTTTATTAGGAGCTCTGGAACACATACCAGTAGTGCAAATAGCTGCTGGATTCTGCTACCTGCTTTGTTTGGCTTGTCAACCAAGTGGAATGTGAGCTACAGCTTAATCTCCTTACCTCAACTTTTGCAATTCTTTTTCCACAAGAATTGAATTAAGAGTTGTATCATATGATGCAAATTAGGCACTCTTCCATACTTCATTTTTTTTGTTTGCAAATTAATGTTTGTAGAGTGAAAAGTGAACTTTTTTGTATTATGATTTATTCCTTGATTGGCAACATATATATCTTCCATTCTGTTTTCTTCAATTACCTGCATGTATTTGCATCATAAGTCCAGAGCTTCAAGATTTATGAAAGTTCTTAAGCATTGCTGATTTTTTATTCTTAAGTAAACTAGTATTTACATTCCATTTCATTTTTGTTGTAATAACTATCTATACATTTATTGATTACCTGATCCTTCTCGGAAATCTTAATAGGTCAGTGTACTCAGTTGGGTGTGGTATGGGTGGGAAGCTCGGACATGGCACAGAAACGGATGAGAAGTATCCTCGTTTGATTGAACAATTCCAGCTGTTAAACCTTCAGCCCATGGTGATTGCTGCTGGTTCTTGGCATGCAGCTGTGGTGGGGCAGGATGGCCGTGTTTGCACATGGGGTTGGGGCCGTCATGGCTGCTTGGGTCATGGAAATGAAGAATGTGCATTAGTACCTAAGGTGGTGGAGGAGCTGAAAAATGTCAAAGCAGTTCATGTTGCTGCAGGAGATTACACTACTTTTGTAGTGTCTGATAGCGGTGATGCGTATTCATTTGGTTATGGAGAATCTGGTACTCTTGGCCATGACCCTGAAAATCCTGAGCAGGTCTGCTTGCTTATGCCTTTCTCCTTGTTTGATTTGTGAATTTTGAACAATCATGATATGAAGAACTGGTTAGTGATTACTACTTTACAATAATTGGAACTTTCAGAGGAGTTCCAAACTGAACCAGTTTCAGAATGAAGCTTCTAGTTGAAGCTCAACTTTGTTAAGGTCATATTATGCAGTATGCGCTAGTAGCTTATGCCCAAATCTGAATGAGGACTAGCATTACACTATCAAATTCATGTGTGAAGTGCATAGTGAACCATGGATGACATTTTCTTGTAAATGCCTTAGAGCCAGGGCACAAGTAGCACAAACCTAATTTTATATTGGTGACTCTAGTGCATTCTATTAAAGCTAATCTTTCCATGTCAATTATTAGGTAGACACATTTGGAGACAAAATTATTCATTCAGAAAATCCTAATATAAATGAAGTTAATCAACAATATCATGTTTGTAATTGTGCAGGAACACATGCATGCAGATGTGTTAACTCCAAAGCTAGTCACTTCGATGAAACAGAACTATGAACGGGTGATACAGATTAGTCTGACCAATTCGGTATATTGGATTGCTCATACATTTGCCCTAACTGAATCAGGGAAGCTGTATGCCTTTGGGGCTGGGGACAAAGGACAACTAGGTGTAGAGCTTCGTCCCTACCAGACTGAAAGACGAAAGCCACAGCGTGTTGATATTGATCTTGGTTAACTGCGTGCCGGTGCACGCCAATTATTTACAATTTATGTTTTCCATGCATGCCATTTAGTGTTTTAATCCTTTGTTTATTCTGTAAATAGAATCAAAGAATGCATCCATAAGGTCCAAGCTAGGTCTAACAAGGGCCTCACCTTCAGCTATTTGTGCGGTTGTTGATATTAATCTTTGGCTTGAACTTGCTCATCATAGTTGAAAATGGTGAAGGCTCATATGCAGTTTAGTTGTGTTGGCTTTTGAATTTGGTTATCCCAGGATCATTTGCTTAGATAAAGTTGGTGAATTTTACTAAATTGTTATTCACTCGATATCACAACTACTTGATTTAGTAAAATTTTACTGAAGTGGAGGAGGAACACTTTTGTTCCGATATTTAAAAACAATGGAGATGTTTAAACTTGTGCATATTAAAAGAAGAAAAAAACTACGAGTCGCAATTATAGGTAATTGAGCATAGATTAAGAAAAGAGATTAGAATTGCAAAGATTCAATTTGATTTTATACTAGGAACTAGAAAGGTTTATGATAGAAGTCACTTATCTTTTATGGGGGCTGATGGAAATGTATTAAAGCAAAGAAAGATTTGCATATAATTTTTATTGATTTGAAATGTATGATTAAGTGTCCAAGGAAGTATTGTGAAAGATTTTAAGAAAGGTGTTCTTGTGAGGTATATCTAAGCTACACAAGGCATGTATATATGACAGGGTTATTATTAATGTGAGAACTTTTAGAGGCAAGACTAAGGACTTCTCTAGAAGGATAAAATTACATTAGACCTCACAACCTTGAGTCTTTGCTTGTTTAATTTAGTTTTGGATGTACTTACCAACGTGTATAAAAGATTATCAATTATTGCATAATTTTTGTAAATTATCTAGTTTTGATTGAAGAATCAAGGGAAAAAGTTAATGATCAACTTGAACTTTGGAGACCGCTAAGGGTTTTCACTTACGTAGGAGTAATTAATACTGCTCGTGTATTCATGAATTATGTAATGATTGAAAAAATACTTCTTGCATATTAATATGTAAATAACTTGTTATGAATTATGGAATAATTTGTGAAATAGATTTATATGTTTATTAGCTCATATGGTGTGTTTTAAAAAACTTTAAATTTATTATATATATAATACATATATGTATTTATATATATGAGATCAGATTATATTGGTTTAACTTTAATAATTATTATATTATTTTTATAACATGTATTTTTATTGGTTAAACTATTAAATTATATCTATATATTTCAATATCATTTGTATCAATTTTTATTAAAATTAAATAAGAATAAGGTAATCTAATGATTTATATTTACGTATATTTTAAAATATTTATATTATATTGATTTTAATTTATATAAACGAGATAACAAATAATTTTATATTAATATGAAATTTTATATGTGATCTATGTAAAATGAATTTTTAATCCAATAATAAATTTTAAGAAGATATTATCTACCTGAAAATTGTAGAATGATATAATAATTGTCTAGATACGATTTGATCCTTTATATATATATATATATATATATATATATATATATATATATATATATATATATATATATATATATATACTGATTTTAACCTAAAATAAAAATTAATAATAAAATTTTTATGATATTATTTACCAACTAATAACCTTTTTAGTAAAACAAAATACTGTTTTTCTCATTTTATTAAAACGAAGCTTTTTTATGATAAAAAAACGAAGTTAATTTATACAACAATTTAAATATTAAAATGAAACTTAATTTATTTTTTAAAAAATATCAATAATTTTAAAAAAAATACAAATCTTTTAAAAGTTTCTCCAAAAAGTTCATTGTAAAAAAATATGGCAGATCAACATAATACTTTATTTCCTATGAAGGATTCTTTTATGAATTACATATATCTTTGATTTCATAAGAAACAATTATATTGTAGTCAAGTAGAATCATATGAATAATAATTAATTTTTCAAAAGAATACTATTAAAAAAAGTAGAACCATTATGAATAATAATTTTTTTAGTACTTAACTTAGAAATTACTAATTAAATTAGAATAAATTTACAAATTTATCCACATACTTTCGTATGAAGGAAAAATCTGTTATTTAATACATGGAGGGAAGTAAAATTAAATTTTGTAGTTATTAATCCTTTTCCTCGTGTGTGTCAATCAGAAAAAGAAAGAAGGTTAAAATTGTTAAATACAATATATCCCTATATAAATTTTGTTATTATTTTATTATTTTATTATTTTAATTATCTTCTTTATTAGAAATTAGTTTTTTTTTTTTACTTTTACAAAAAAATACTTCCTGATTAAAACGCGTGACTTTTCCAACATGGAATATTTTATTTGAATTATAAAAAATCATATAAAAGATAAATATATTTTTTAGATAAATTTTAAAACTATTATAATCTGGATTCAAAACTTAATTGTTTTAATTTAACACGTTATATCTATAAATATTTCTTGATTCAAATAATTAATTTCTATAATTTTAATTTCATCTTAAAAATAATTTAATCAGAATGAACAAATAATATAAGAATATTTTTTTCAGAGTTATTTAATTATAAATTATTTTATATGATAAGGATGTTTGGCTTTTATAATAATGATTATTTTAAAAATACTCTTTGATTTTTAATTGATTCACAAGGTAAAAAAGGTCTTTTCATTTTCATGTTAATAGTGTATTGAAATTAAATTCTTTTTGAAATCTTATCTCTTTAATTAATTCCCATAGTCTAACAACAAAATAAAAATATTGATTATTTTTATTTATAGAATTGACTTAAATTCAAAATCTATTTATACACCCCAGGAAAAAAGATGCTAATATATGAACGGCCAGCAAGGATGTCCCCTATATTCTTTGCCATTGTTGCAACTTGCAATGCCGCATTCCTGAAAGGGAATAAAGATTTATTTAGCACACCATAAATATAGTACAACCTTAACAAACAAACAAATCCAACAACGTTGTTGTGTTGTTTCCCTCTTCCATGCAGAGATCAGCACATTCCCATATCCTATATATAGTATATATATTCCTTACCTTAAATAGCAAAAAAATAAACCGTAACCAACGGCTTCCCTCACACATTGCAAACGTACCCTATAATATATGAACCCTCTCCTTAGGACCTTTCCGCAACCACAATATATTCCTTGCATTGCAGAGTTTCTCTAATATTTCCCTTTCCTTAGAGAAAAACTGCACAACAAAGCAACAGATTAATTCATTATTTTTCTTCAAAAATGGCTCGTGCACGCCGTGTTGTGGTTCTTGCCGTGGTGATGTTCGCCATCATTGGCTTGGCCTGTGCTAAGAATCCAGCACCAGCACCAGAGGCCTCTGCCGATGACTATGAGGACGATGATTACTCCATCGGAGCCCTTACCGCGGCCAGCGGCGCGGCTTCTTCACCCAACAGCGTCGTGGCTGCACCCATTGGTGGACCCGTGCCTCCCGGTGCTTTCGACAATGCTAAGGGTGGTTCTCCTTCCAGCGCCGCTGCCTCTTCCTCCCTTGGTCACTTCTCCGCCGTCGCCGGAGCTGCCTCTGCTGCTCTTGCCGGCTTCTTCTATTTCTGAGTTCTCATCATTGCCGCTCCGAAGGTTGCATGCAATCATGCAAAGATAGAGCATGCAAGTATTAGAAGTGTATTTATGTATATTGTAATTCAATATACAGAAGAGTTATAATTAATATTAAAATGTTATTTCACCGAGGTCTCAAGCACGTAAATCAACTGCATGTGAGATTATTTTAGCTTATAAATTAAAACTTTCAATTTAAATATTAATTATTCAATTACATTAAATATTTAGAAAGAATATTTTCAGTTATATCTAGCTTGAAAAGGATAAACTAAAAGTCAAAAATATACGTGATGTAAAAAAAATATCAAAATGTTATCGAATGATTTACAGTGATTTCTTGTGATAAAGAAGACGCGGGAAATAACCTAGATTAGTTATGCCAACCTAACACTTCTGTATACTTGATTCGTTACATATCACTTATCAGTTATCAATTATTGAAGTTCACCTGTAATGAATGTTTAAACATTATAATAAAGCTTCAAGGGCAAGATAAAAAAATGTCTAAAATTGGGATGATTGAATTGTAAAGAGACATTGAGGCTCCCTGACAGATTTCTAGAAAATATTATCATGAAGTATTTGATTTAGCTGATTTTGATAAATAATTTAGTGGTCTTTTGAGGAAAACAAATTCAAAATGATTATTTTTTATATAATATTTACCATCGATGAGAAAGAACTATACGGACAACTTCAAACTTCTTTTTATTAGATATCATTGTACACACGTGAATTAAATGTTCCAAGGAGAGCACACACCTTACATATCAAGACATTTGAGGTCAATTTCTATTAAAATCATAGATTTCGTGTAAAAAGTTGGATGAATTTTAAAAAATGTTGCATGATAAGTTTGATTAATTTATTTTAATCTTTTTTTATTATTATAAATACTTATTAAGATATTTATTAGATACTGACAAGGAATTATTATTTGAATTGAAATGGGAATCATTTTTACCGGCAACGAAAAGGGAAAAAGAATAGCAAATTCAAATGGCTAGGCCTTCAGCCACTTTCACCAACGGGTCAATGTGCTACCAGAAAGAAAATAGCTATTAATATTATTACATAAAAAATGTTGGGAGAATGATTTCAAATTCCAATGTGGCAAAAAAATTATTTCTGGCTTTGATCATCAGTAAACAAAATACAATTGTACATTATGTACCCAAAAGTGCAAAAATATATGAATCACGATTTAGCGTAAACATAAATCTAACCTGCACTGGTGCTTATTACAATTCAATCAAAATGAATTTAACTTACTACCTAGAAAAGTGCTTCATGGTATTATCAGTCCCATCAATGAATGACAAAAAATGCAGAACTTCATCAAACTCTAAGCTGAACCCCAAAATTTGCAATTCAGCTCAACCAGCTTTGTCAAAGATCAAATTCTATCTAACCATTAAGTATCGTCTGGATCTGCTGACAGCTGTATTAACCCTGTGAAACTGACTACCTAGGAATGGAATAAAAACAAACGCATATTTTCACTTAATACACATATTTTACACTCACTTCTGCCACCCTGAATATAGGTGGGAAGAAAGCCCAGGAAGTGAATTGAGGATAACGATAACCAGCTGTTTCATTCAACAGTCTTATCATATAACTGCATCGATAATCAACTAATTTGTTGTTGATTTAATACATTCCCTTGAAAACAGGATTTGTCCGGCAAATGCTTGCTCCATACTCCTCATATTCTGCCTTTGTATGACAAGCCTGCACAATGGACCAGATATTGTAAAACTTGCATCGAGATTTATTGGAAGGATTAAAAGAAGCATTAACAAATTATGGACACTCCCAAGGAGAATGGCATTATCACAAGAAAACACATTGCAGTCCACAGGGATGGAAAAAAAAAACTCGGTCATATTTTGCACTGGTCAAGTTCTATATTTCTAAACTTGGCAAGCAATACCATGTATTCAATCATAAATTCGTTTAATCATATGGCAAAGCGTACAAAAATCCTGGTTATTAATGCCAGATAAAGAGGCATTGACAACCAACTACAGACATCACACTGACAGCCAGCCTGCATGGGCGACCAGGGCTGTGGAGCAAGGTGGGATGTCAAGATTAAATTGTAAGGTATGGAACTTGAGCCCCACATTGGAAGCACTGAACCTCTTAACACCCTCGCCCCAAAAAAAAATTGTCAGAAATGCATACCGTAAAAAAATCAGGTGTTGACGCAAGCACTGATCCTCCAAACCAAACTGCATATCTCTGGATTGGATTGCTGAGTACATTTACCTCCACTGGCTGCGACTGTAGGTTCCAAATATAAAAAAGTAAATGCCAGGCCAAAGCAATAAATATATAGCAGTCAGACCTTCCAAAATACAATTAACAACCAACACATCACTAATTTCAATGGAAAATAATTACATGACAAGGATTTATGCAATTATTTAATACAACATAATGATGTATTGGCTGTTGATTGGTTTAGTCCATACGACTAGTGCAAGCAAGGTTTATATAAATTATAAAGAATTTAGTATCTGTCTGTGTGTGAGAGGAAGAGAATCATCAATGCAAATATGATCTAAAGGTACCTATTAACTCTTACTTTTATCTCCCCATTCAAGCGCGCTTCAGATAAAAGGACACGAGCATCCACTATTTTTTTTAGATCACGTTGCAACCTCCTGTGAAAATCCTTGAACATGGTTGAACCTCCAGACAACACTACATTCTGAAGTAAAAAAGACAAAATAGGAAAGAGGTGAAGAATTCAATCATTAAGAACATGTAAACTAAAGGGCTTGAAATTTATATGATCAGAAATTAAATATCATGGCTGGGATTGTGGACTTATATATATAACATTTGACACTATTGTATTCCATCAGGCCAACAACAAAAAATGCCCCAAGCTTAACATTTGGCCTAAGAAAATCACTAATTTTATAATAAAAATTGGTTAACTAAAATTTAAAAGCACTCTTGGAGCTTAATTATATACACGTTAATAAGTAAAGGTACTTCACCTTGTATAATGATCTCCTTGTGTCAATTGGCGCAGACTGAATGCACTTGTCTATTACAACTGGCAAAGGGGTGGTAAAGTCACTGCCATATATCTCAGGATTAAAGAAAATCTGCAGAAATCATAGGGAAAGCATACAGATATGTTAATATGACTGATCCTGTTAACATTATGACCCAAACTGAACCCATGGATTAGCTCCACAATTAGACCAAGGCACTACTATATTTTCATTAATTCTTCAGTAGTTTAGGGAACAAGATCAAGTGGAACTAATAGCTATACATAGATAAGCGGTATCAAGACTCTGAGAGATGGAGACTACTTGATCAGTTCATCCTAGATTCAAACCCCAACCAGTCTACATTGCTTGTACTTAAGCCTCCCTTGCCCCTTCCCACGCTAGTACTTCGGCCTCTTTTACTTTTTACCACTTTTCTGTATAACCCCCCTCTGTTAAGCTGGATATTAATGATAGGAAGTCAGGATCTTAGAAAGATCATACTAAAAAAGTCATACTAAAAATAGGTATAAAACAAGTAGCCATAGAACAATCCGGAGGTGTCCCCTAAGAAAGATTCAGTTATCCATAATAGAGAAAATTCAAAGAGCAGCCATAGAACAAACCTCAGGGCCAAGAAATCGTTCATAGCCAATATCACAGGAATATGGTGCCCCCGTCTTTGGTTTAATACCTCTCCAGTGCTTGATATACTTGGCTGGCTCTTTGTCATGCTTATTAAATTCCTGAGAGAAAATGAGTCTGGTTATGTAGGAAAATTAACAAGTTTAAAAGATAACTTTAGTTACATCCCTTGATTCACAAAAAAGAAAAGCAAATTAAAGTAGTGACAATTTATCGACACTCGATATACTAATGGCAGAGGCAACAAAACTATTGGCAGAGAAACACCACAAACTCCTCAAATGATTCTGTCAAAGAACTAAGTATTGAACTAAAGACCACCTTCACAATGTCAGAGCAGGTGTAGCAATACATTTCCTTCACTTTCCGTGCCACTTCAAAAGAGTCTTCTGGTGGTACATTTTCTCCTCTTTCCTGCATGAAGCAATGTCAACACAACAGGTTGTGAATCTGGCTTGGAAAAATGCAGATTGGCAATTGGATATGGATTATTACAATTGATTTCACTAGCTATGTAAATGGTAGTTTGTGAGATCCTTCAACATTAACAAGAAGAGCACAATAACTTTTAAATTTATACCACAAGGATTTCCTACCCGCATAAGCTGCTGCACAAAAAGAGTAATATCCTTTCCAGAAATGGGAATCGATTTGATGCTACTGCCAATAACATAGCCGTCTGCAACAGGTACAACATGAGCAGCCCCATCTCCAACATCCACTACAACTCCAGTCATCTCGCACTATGAAGGATTTCAGATCAGCCATAAATGAAAATATTCTTAAAATAAAATAGATATAATAAGAAACAAAATATCTTGATAGCTCCTATGGTACTGTTATCAAGTTCAAGTAAAATTATGCATAACCAACTTCATATTCTACATTTTATATTCAACATAATCGGGGGAGCTGATAAATTATCATATGCGCATGTAATAATGCAAAACAACCACAACAGTTCATATTCTACAGTATGGTTCACTCTTGGTTTCAAGTGAAAGCATCCAAATGTGTCAAATTGCAGGGGCTGATAATGTGCATTTTGTGTTTAGATAACTACCAACCGTGTTGCTGCTGAGATCATATTAAATATGTAAAGCATTCAAGATAATCATCCAAATCCAATTCTATATTCAACATAATTCCCAATTTTTTTTCTAGCTGTGTACCAATTACCAACCTTAGATGTTGTGTAACCAGCTGCAAGAGCAAGCACAGAATTCACACCAATGTAAAGTCCAGGTACGTTAAACGTCTCAAACATGATTTCCCCAGTATACTCGCGACTCTCTGGCGAAGTCAATGGACTCTCCGTCAAGAGAAAATAGTGATCCTCTGGATCACACCTCAAATAGTTGAATATGCACTGCTGCCAGAAGCGCTCCATGGCATCCCAATTCTCAACCTGGCCATGCTGAATTGGGTAGCTGAGATTATAAGTGCTGCTAGATCGAGATTTGGAGAGGGCCTCATCCCCAATGAAGAAATCAAGATCTGCCATTACGCCAGCATTGTGCTGGGCAACCCAATTGCCTTTAGAGGAATTCCTCGATTGATTAAGAAAGGACTCGTTAATTGCAACCACTGTCGGAACATTAAAACATGGCTCAACATTACCAGCAAACCCCATCTTAGTATAACTGCAAAAAAACATCACTTCCAAATTCAGGAATTCGGGTAATGAATATTACAGACAATTCTAGTCCTAAAACTAAGAAAACTGCATTGGGGCATTTCAACAAACACATGGTGTCCACATATTGACAGAGAAAAAAAATAGCATAATGCATAGAAAGGGAATTGGGTGATAGAAATGGAGGAAAGTGGTACCCGGAGCCATTATCGATGACTACAGCTGGACGAGAAGTAGAGGGATCCATGAGAAAGATTGAAAAGGTGGTGAACGTTGAAGGTGGATCTGCGACTGAGATCCGAGAGTAAGCGTGAAGCAGAGGATCATGGTCGTGAAAAGCGGAACAAGGAAGAAGAAGGTGTAAGTGATGGTGACAGAGGCTTTGCTCCCAAGTGAAAGAAGGAAATAGACAAATTGAAATGGTTGGTGATTGCTACATCCATCTCAACTGAAAGGTGCAGGTCCCATTAACTCGATCATCATCATTCTGTTCGGTTCCAAAACATGCTTTAAACAACTACCTTCCTTCTCTCTCTCCTAGACTCTCTTGTTTTCTTCTCAGGTAGATGACTATTTTGGTATAATCACAATTTAGTTCTTTAAAAAAAAAATTAGTTATTAAATGTGTATAAATTATGACAATTATATAATGTGTAATGATAATTTAATATTAAATTAATTCTTAAAAATATATTTTATTATTAAATTAATACTTAAATATTATAACTTAATAATAAAATAATTTCATAGATTTAATAATACGACAAAATTATCATATTATTCATGGATTTAAATTTTATATTTTTAAGAAATCAAATTATGAATGATTTATCATTTATATGTTCAGAATAAAAAATGATTAATCAGTCTTTCTTTTTTTTCTTCTTTTTTTATCATTTTAAATTTTAATTCATTAATTTTTGGGTTGCCCCAAAGCCTTACAGTAATATGGATGCATTGCACGGCATGACGTCACATTCATTTGTCGTTGGGACCCACAAATGGGGCTACTTGATCGATTTGAAGGACTTGTTGTGAGGGCCAACCTAAAACGAATATTTTAAGCGCTTTGTAACTTTTTTTTTGTTTCCTGGTACCTTGACACGAACCTCCATCAAGAAAAAAAACTGTCGGTAGTTTTTAATTTAAATAAACTTTCAAAAATATAAATTAAAAGAAAATATCTTAATCTTAAAATTTTTTATTTCTGTCCTATATTATAAATTTAAATATTTGCTTTAAAAGTTGAGACTCACTGTTCTTTTTTTTCCCTCTCAGTTAATTCACTTTTATATTTCTATTTTATTTTATCATTATATAATAGTTTCTACACATAATTTATGATTGTGATTAGTTTTCTAATAAATAATATATACATTGACAAAAAAATTACATTCTCATCTAATAAATAAATCATTATATAATAATTTATTAACGATTAAAATAATTATCTTAAAAGTCATATTAAAAATTATTTCTATTTTATTTACATTTTGAAAAAATTTACACTAAAAATTGTCTAATGTACATAAACTTTTATTACAAGATTTAATAACTTTTTTTCATTTCCTATCATCATCTTTATTATCATCATTATTATTATCTCTTAATGTTGTCTTTCTATGTTATTTTAGTTTAGCCTTCTACTGTCTTTTTTTCCTGTTGTTTTAGTTGTTATATCATGAATTAAGATAGGATACATTTTCACGTTTAGATGGCCCGACTCGAGTTTAGGATTGGTGGAACGTGACTTTTTTCATTGGCCATAATATTTTCAATTATGTTGAAAACTTAATCCTAAATTTTAAGCTCAATTTTCATTGAAGCTATTAGAAGTAGCTTTTGCTTCAACACAAATTTGAGTCATTATTTATTTTATGTACAACTTTAGTCGTATTATTTGTTTCATGTATACTTTTAACAAGACTCAACTTATTTCGGTAATTACACACTCAATCAATTTCAATTATAAAATTCAAAATAGATTGTATATCAAAATTATTTATTAATACAACTTTGATTCAAAATCAAGTCTAACAAATCGTGCTCATTCAAAATAAATTTTACAAATACATATTCAAACATGCATTTAATGAGATAACTGGGTAACCCAACAACACATTAGGCCCAGGGAGCATTCAGTACTTTTCCCAAAAACGAAAATGCCCACTCAATCTTCTTTTCTTTCTATCCCTATCTAATTGGGTAAAACTTCAATAGTCTCATGTATGTCTGGATTTGCACGGTATAGCACAGCATGAATCAAGTCCGCGCGAATTAACCATTATTCTCCTGATTGATTACTACAATTTAAGACTTTAAGTAACTAGCAAGGGAAGCACTAATAATTACAACCAGAGTATTGTATATGTCCTATGTGTGAAATAGACCTAATGCAGCGACAGGGTATCACACTATCACCACCACAATAAAATATTTCACTTGTGCAGCGAAATGGTAAACAACTGTTAAGAATATCACACTGTCAATAGGCAATTGCAATATACAAGGAAACAAATAAGTGTTGGAGTATCACACTATCACCACCACACAAAAAATTTCACTTGTGCAGCGAAAGAGTAAACATTCTCAGCACTAAAATACACGTGCATTATAGACATCAGACATCCATTGTATTACACCTTTGCACTAGGTAGTTGCCATACACTAGAAAACGAGAGAGGAGTATCGCCTCTATCACTGATAGCTAGTAAAGGGAAAGAGTGAAATATTCTATGGCAAAATGCCAATAGAACCTGTCCATAGAAATCAACCTATCGTCTTATTTTTACTTGTACCACAGAAACTAGGAATATCCATAATAAACACATGATTCCATCCAATAGGTAAAATCTACAAATAAAAATACTTACTGCATACATGATTTAAATGTATTTCCTTATCATAACATTAACCATCAACAGAAAAGCAGACAACTCAATTAGCTCATGACTACATATACCAGAGAGGAAGTTGGTGTCTCTATTCTAGAAGTTCTTATGTACAAGTAACAATTCAGTCCAATTAAATTGTAACATGTAGCGTACATAACAATACAGGTGTTGGATTGAATTTCAAATATTATTTAACAAAACCTGAATTTAGAAAGTACTACTCCAGTGTTTTTTTGTAATAGATAGAATGCAAACAATTATGCTACACAGTTCACACATAAATACTCATTATAAAAAAAAAAACTCAAAATTAAAGACATACCCATCATTAGTCCGTAGCCTAAACACACAATGATCATAAATTTAATGCGTAACTAATAACTAAGCAGTAGCAAGAGTCATCAACTTTTACCATGCACACTTCTGTAAAAAGTACTAGAGACAAATGCTTGGGACAATTACTCATATCACAAGGTTCTCTGAACAGGGCATAGGAATGACAGAATAGCCTGCAAATTGTGTAAAAAGAGGCAGGCTAGAACAGAGAAGAGAATGCAAACTGAAGAGCTGACCTTGGCCAGAAAATAAGATGGTCGAAGATTGATGAAGATGAGCAACTGGGTTTAGTCAAAAGTCAACATAAAACTAACAGGGTTCTGAAGAAGAGAATGTGAAATCATAAAAGTAACCCTAAAAGTGGATTATGGATCCGAAGAGAAGGTGGAACAATCATATTTTTGCCACTTATTGGTACAGCTGTGCTGTCTACTGCAATTCAGCCACTATCCACCCAAAGCTGGGAGTTCCCTGTAGTGTCTGGCAGCTACAATGCGCAGCCATAGCACAATAGTGGCACCCCACTATTCACTATTCTGTTTAAATCTTCTATTATAGACTGCAAAAGCTAACAAGAAAATCTACTTGTATTCGAACCACTTGCCTACGATTGCTATTAAGTCAACACCTTAGCAAGAGTTAAACATGTATAACATCATTTTGACACTTGCTTATTCCAGTTAGTATTGCCACTTCTTCATAATTCCTAGATGGCTCAATTTAACCTCAAAATCCTGTAGGACAAGTATGAGAAAGAGGTTGAAGAAAGGCCGCAGACAATTGTTTGATACTGATTCTCCACTCTACAATTTACTTTTAAACAGGCCAATTTGTCCAGTTATACTTGTATATCTGAATAAACCACAAACAATGAGGGAATTGTAGAGCAAGTAAGACTATATTCATTATTCAGGAGAAACAACAGCAGCAAATGAGTTATGCACCACAGTCAGATCAACAAACTAGAGATTGGAGACTTTTACTCCAGTCACTTCAACACATGATCCGATGGTTGAATTCCAAATCTCACACTTTCAATGAAGAATAAAAGGTTCAAGTATGACTGCAACAATTCATCTAAACGCTTAAAATCTGGTTCATAAATCATAAGCAGAGTGAAGTGTTCCAAGAATTACTGACACATAGCAGTTTATGAAACAAGTGCATGTGTAAAGGAACAAATAGAAATCCACGCAATTAAATTTGAAGTGCTCGGGAGTACCAGAATTTATTCGAGCACAAGAACATTGCATTGGAAAAACAAAAACAAGGAAAATTACAAAGCACAAGGCAAAATTACAACATAATTCAAATTCAAGAAAGAGAATCCTTCTGACTGGCCTGCTGCTGCAATAATTCTTCTCTAACCCTTCTGATCTCGGCTTCCTTCTCCAACCTCTCTTTCTGAGACAGATTACCATACAGAAAGAGGGTAAAAAAAGTACAGAACAAATAGCATTCGTACTTAGAGATACAGGCATACAGCACAGATAGATCAAATAACACGAACCATTGCTGAAAGGTTCAAAATAATGTATCTACGAAATGGAATTCTAAAATACAGTTAAATTGAGTTAGGTAGGAAATTATAATAATCATATGTTAGAAGATATCTAGGGCTTTTTCATTGGAGGAGAGTGAAAATGAGAGAAAGGAATAAACCTTTTCGTCTTGACGGAGAGCGATCCAGACATGGAGCTTGTCCATGGACTGCCAGAACACGAAGGCTCCTAGCGTCATCGCGAAGTACGTCGCCACTTTCACCATCTTTCTTTCTTTCTTCTTCTCTGCTTCGATTTACTTTCAGTCTCAGAATCTCTTTTCTTTTCCCCTTGTAATCAAAATCTCTGTTTTCCCCTCTCCTGAGTACTAAGATGGAACGAGAGTGTGATGTCATGATCCGCAGTTTTCTTGGGCTCTGTGGCCCAAATCCCATGGGAAGCCCGGCCCATTATTTTCAGTAACATGCATCTGTCTCAAGTTGCAATTGGGACTGGGGAGGAGCCTTCATAAGTTGATCGAGAAATCAATTCATAAGTTTATGTTTCTTCTATTCAATATTAGTAAATAATACAAGCATGATTAAATGAAATTTTTGGATTCTTTACTTTTTTTATATTTTTTTAATTGAACAATTTTAGTTCATAAATTTTATCATTATGTAAAAATTAAAACCCTCTCTTAGTCTCATAACTCCTAATTGATTTGTGATTGCTTTTCATTTATTTATTTATTTTTTAACTAATGTCCTTCCAACAGTGTTGGCTATATTAATAGTATTACAATTAAAAAAATGTTACTCTTATGATTAGGGGAATTTTAAAAAGTAAGATTACTTTTCTAAATTTAAGATTATTGACTAATTTGATCAATTTTCTTAATAAATGTAATTTGATTAAAGATGACTTATAGGAAAGAAAGGGAAGAGCATAATAAATAATTACAAAAAATGCAGTTAACTTTTTTTAAGGAAAAAAAAACGCAGAAATTTCTCTAGTCCCTGGCTAATCGGAGCTAAAATTCCAGAAATGAGAAATGTCAAAATAGAAATAAAACTTGATATTATTAGAAATGCCCAAAAAATATCATATTCGGAAAGAAGAAACGTATTGCTCCTCTGAATGTGAAAAATATACCGGATTAGTATTAATTGTTAAGTATAAATTATAAAGTATAAATTTTTTTAGACAAGTATCTGAATATACTATCAGTATTATTCTATGGAATATTAATATGTTTCGATAAAAATTTAAAGATTGTTTTTGTTCTATTCTTTTTTAGTATTAGTATAGTATTAGTAATGAGATCTATTCTACAAGGAAATGTAAATATTAGTAGTCTCAATATTAGAATTATCCGGACTCGAACCGTAGACTAAAGTAAATAAATGTAATCAAGAATTATTGTTTTAGTAAAACCAGTGTAGGAAGATAGTAATCAATTTGAAGATACCATGTGTGCTTAACCTCAGAATAAAGGTGATCCTCTCATCCAAGTAAAATATAGTTATGAAATCATGAGAAAGTTTCCTAATATTCTAATATTTTGGAGGCTTGTGGCTGAATTCTCCCATTGGCTGTTAGTATCGTGTCGATTGCTTCATCCAAGTAAAATATAGTTACGAAATCATGAAAAAGTTTTCTAATCATTTGGAGTCTTGTGGCTGAATTGTCTGAATTGTCCCATTGGCCGTTAGTATCATGTCAATTGCTTCACTAGTGAAACCAATGAAAAAGAAGAAGACCACAAAAATCATCTTTGTTTTATTTTTATATATATATAAAAAAAAAACATCACCTAATTTTTTGTGTATTTTACTATGATATTCTTCAATTTATGCACATTTCATTATCTCGTTGCTGACAAAACAACATCATTGTGGCAGAACAAATAATCTCATTCCTTTCTTTCTCCTTTAATTTTTATATCAGTGTATTCTCTTCTATTTTGAGTTCTTGTAAGAGCTATTCAATTCCTGATTCAGGTTGAAGGTTCCATACATCAATTTTGTCATTGAACCAGTTGAAGTGATTTCTTCTGATGGCAAGTCAAACATATACCCTGATTTATCTGTCTACAATATGGAAGTTTCTCTATCTTACATTAATGGATTGATTGGGGTATCATTGGAGGTGGAAGAGGTAATTATTTTGCTGCTTCATATGAGTGGCGTGTTCCTGCACTTGCAAATTGACTATTGATAACTCATTTAAGCTTACTATTAACATATTTAATATCTGACATCTGAGACATTCATGTTAAAATAAAAAATGCAATTTTTACAGCTTTCTGTCCCTGTTCTTTCCAAATGTTAATTGTGATTGTAAATTTACCCATATTGTCTTAAGGATTTAATTTCTGTATGTATTTAAACAACCAAGTTTTTTTTTATATACATTTACCAGGTGACTGCTTTCTTTTATACAGCCATTTTACTTCTGTGGTTGATTAATTCGTTTGTTCATGTGAAATTTCCTTAATTTGTATCTAGTTAGTTGTCTTTATATTGCAGTTGCTTGTCTCTAGCACAAGATTCAATGCTCTCAGGTTTTTAACAGCAAGTGAAACAAATATTTTTAACTTGTAATTATCGTTTGATAATCTTCCCACCTTCCTTCAGGTCACTAAGTACTTAAATCGGATGCAATTGCATGCCAAGCAGTGTGCATCTCATAATAAGCAGTGTAACATTGTGGTATCTGTACCTTCTTCTAGAAGTGATGTTCTTCACCCATGTGATGTTATGGAGGTATTGATAGTGACAGGCTTTGTCATTCTTGAATTGGATCTATTGTGCCATTGTGTGTATGTTTCAATGACAAGGCATGCCTTTTTTATTCTTGTTTTCTTTTATCTATAGGATGTGGCAATTGCTTATGGATTCAATGCTATTAAGGATAAAGTAGTAGTAGATAATAAGGGCTCAAAGAGGTTGGCTGCTTCCTTGACTCTACTTCCTCTGAATGAGCTCAGTGATCTTATCAGAAAAGAGGTATAAATCAAAATAACAGAACACATTACTCCTGTGATTGAAGCTAGTTAATATTTCATGCTTTAATTTTTCTTGAAATGTGTCTATCATTGTGTTATCTTTGATCATTCTGAATCCTTTTATTCCTAACTTGTTTTCAGGTTGCTTTAATTGGTTTCACAGAGGTCTTGACATTTATACTCTGCTCTAAAAAGGAAAACTTTGCCATGCTTAACCGCAAAGATGATAAATCTAAAGCAGTTATCATTGGAAACCGTCTTCAGACTTTGAGGTTCACCCACTTTATCTTCCTTTATCGATGACAATGTTAAGGTTTATAACAAACTTTATTTAATTGCAATGAAAAAATTGCATGGCTTAAAGAGCCTTTCTTTTTCTTTTCTTTTTATTGCATAGTTCTTGTTAGAGGGTTTTATTCTTTCTTGTTATCCTTTCAAGTTTTACTGTTTCATTTGTGTAATTCTTCTGAGTTCTGATAGCTTTTATTTATCTTAATGTTTATTTATTTTGGTTCATGAAGTGGTTCATTTATTGTCATGATCTTGGTACTGTTGTTTTTATGCATGCGTATTTTCTGTAAACTGGAAAAGGAAATTATACTTAGATACACTAATCATGCTAAATTCTATTTAAAAAATAAAATAAAAAATAATAGCATGTCACAGCATGCATCTGATAGGAGTGGTGATGCATCCAGGCTGCCATCTAGAAATCAATTTGACAAAGCTTACTTATCATCTTTTCTCATTACATCAGACGGTTTTTTTTCTCATTGCAATCTGAAGTTGTGCATTCCCAGCTTACTGAAGTTTCACCTTTATTTTTTGTGCTGTCTGCTCTTTAAAAATTTTAACTAGGATAAAAATGATATGGTGATATTCTCCCCTTTATTTTTTTACTTGAATTCATATAATTTAATTTTTAAATTTAACATGTACTCAGGCTGTGCGGACTAGTCTTATGCCTGGCATTTTGAAAATTGTTGCTCACAACAAGGATCATCCAAAGCCCATAAAGGTACCTTTTCAGTTCTTCCTTTGGGTGATTGATCTTTTTCTCACAAGTCTTTTCAATAACCACATGGAATTTCAGTCCTAGTTATAGTAAATTATATCCTTTTCAGTTCTTCCTTTTGGTGATTGATCTTTTTATCGTTGATTTTAGTTATATCCTTTTAATGTTGCATTCTATGAATCTGTTTTGAAAATTATTGTCCAAATCATTATGTAATTTTCACATTGTTATCATTCTATGATTAGAGATAGCATTGAGCATGCCTTGTTAACGTGAATCCAAGGTTATCTATGGCAGGTGGAGGAATATCACAGAAATTCCGCCATATAAACATTTCATTGTGGCCTATTGTGCCACTCTAGCGGGCCTCTCTTCCCAAATTGCCTATGGCAGAGGTCAAAAAACGTCATGTTATAGCGTTATAGTGGCTCTGTAACAGTTATTTATCAACATTACATGAATCATGATGTGTCTATGGCATTGGACAAATTAACCCATTATATTACGTGGTTTGCCATGAATAGGTTATCCACCCGTCCGATAATATATCTCTTGGACTAGTTACAACCTTCAAAGTCTTCCATCTGTTCCTCCCCAACCCCAATGGTGGGAGTTCCTGTGTAGGCTTAGTCCTTTTGGACTTTTGATCCATTGGACATGTCAAGTCTATGAATTTGAATATTATAAATGAAAATACTTGAGAGTTAAAAAGTATGTGAATTTGACTGGTATTGCTTGACAAATTTTACCCCGCATTTGATATTCAATGTTGTTGCCAAAATTATTTTGATTTTGCGTCTATTTGGCACATTTTATATAAATTGTTGGTGTGTATTTACTCATGCATAAATCATGGGAGTGTCAACTTTCTGCGTTGAAGAAAGATTACGATATTAGTATATTACCTTGCAAGTCTGCTGCCAAATACAATTTTTTTATTGGCTCTAAGTTGCCTTAGTCCAGCGATCAATTGGTAACTAAGGTAGTCTATTTTTCCTCCTCAAATGAGTTGATGATTAGTTAACATATGCAATTCATACAATTACAAAAATATTTAAATGCCTAGTCTCTTCTAAAGAAAGATTCAAACTTCAATTAACTCTTTCTCTGATTCAATACATTTCTATTTTTTTTTTCCTACTACTTTGTTGCTAGTTTGTAAGAATACATTTCTATTATAAAATTGTTTCTGATTTTTGAAGTAGGTGATATAGCAGTTTTGGATGAACAAAGAGATGTTGGTGCAAAAAATCTTCGCCAACTTGCTGCTCTGTACTGTGGTGCTAATGCTGGATTTGAGGTACACTAAATAATGAGTTCATGGCACTTCATTTGGTTCTTTGCTCCTTGAATTTAAGTTATTAAATGTTCAGTATTTGATTTGATGTATCCCTATCATTATGATTGATCAGAGCTCTAGAAGAGATTAGAATTTAAACTGGCTTTAATCGCAACAAAAATTGATATCAAAAATAAATATCACTACTCTATACATGGTAAAAATAACTCGATGATTTGTTTTAATGTTTATCCAATGATATGCAGATAATTCATGGCTTGGTGGACAGAGTAATGGAAAAGAATGGGGTTCCCTTTGTTTCACCTGGTGATAAATCGGGTTATTATATTGAGCGGTCAGATGTAAGTGTATAACACTGCATCGAAGTTTTCTGTATTTTATATTGTCCTTTTTTTGCAAGGAAGACTCGCTCTGCTTCTGATAATTTGTGTATGAACTCATTTGCCTATTGAAGGAGCCTTAGTTTCTTGCTGGTAGACAATCTAGAATCATTTACAAAGGAAAGCATATTGGCACTTTTGGCATTGTTCATCCTGAGGTACTTTTGATCCCTGAAATTATGTCTGCTTGTTTTAATATGGCCAATTGTTAGCACATAATTTTGCAATTCCTCTGTTCTTTTAATAATTTCGCTGTAGTCAAAACCTATATGTAATAGGGGTATTTATTGTATGCGTAAAATGATTGCTAAATAGGGATTTGCAGAATGGAAATTTAGTGTTCCATATTTTTTGTCGAGTGGTTGTTTCTTACTAGCAATAAATTATCTGTTCCACACGAACCTGGCACTGTGTTTTCTTCCTGTGATTTTCCATTAAATATCTTGTATTTATTCTTTCAAAACGAAGTACTCTTGGAGTCATATAAGACGCATATATATTAATTGTGCTTGTTATACTTTCAGGTATTAAACAACTTTGACATTCCTGATCCCTGATCCTTTGTTGAACTCAACATCGAAAGTTTCCTATCATGGTGCAGTGTATCCATCAAAAACTTTCTTAGTGTGAGTCTGTCATGGTGCAGTTTGTATTTTTTCCATGCTGTTTCTCTTGTCATTCACCTTTCTTCCCCTGACTGCTACATTATCTCCTTCCTAAGGTAATTTTTGTTAGGCTGATATTGATTCATTTCTCTGTAGGTAACCCATTTGTCCAATTCGCCCTTTTGAATATATTTATTCATCAAACTGGGGAATCAAGATGTTCAACTGCTTGAGTGACTATATAGGAATCAAAACACTTCGGGGAACTTAGAAATACACTATCTCGGGACCGGAATGTTACTAATATGCCCTAAATTAGAGTGTTTAATTATATACCTGTATCATTTTCCTAAGTTTCTCTCCGTTGTTAAATGTTTAGAACATCATAAGCTACGAATTGGTTAATAGGGATAATCTCGACCATAAATTATAGTTATTTTTTTAAAACAGTTGATTTTGGCCTTAAAACCCAGACATCAAGGATATTTATTCGTTTGAAAATTTTGTCAATACAAAAGTGAGTCACCAACCGTGTCTACTTCTGCCGTAGTTTGTCATCCTTGTTTTTTTTTTAATCTTGGATGTTTTATATTTGATCAATCTTTGTTGACATGTCAAAACTTAAACGTTGTCCTTAAAAGATGTTATGGTTTATAGGGTAATTAATTGATTTTTTATAGCCCCGGTAATTAGAAGTTTTTAAGCTAAGCGTGCCACTAGTATAATAATTGTATTAATGTTTTGGAGTTGAAAGTAAATCTACGTTGTTTAATTTGTTAACTCAAATGGTAAGGATGCTGACGAGCCAAATTCTTTTTTTTTCAAAAAAAAAATAAAAATGATACTGCTTTCTAGTGTTCTACATTATAAGGTTTTTTTTTCAAGAATATTATTAATGTAGATCACGGGAAAGAAACACTAGAAACAAATTTCTATAATATATTTATTTTTTAACTTACTGCTTAAACTTATTTTATTTTACTATTTGATATTTTTAAATTTTTAAGCACTTACAAAATGTTTGTAAATGATTACCTCCGGACAAAATTAGGGTATACACTCTTAACTAATTTTTTGACAACTTAAATGTACAATTTGTGGTATTTTTTTTATCACAAGAGACTAAAACATTTTACTAATTTGAGAAATTAAAAACACAAATTTTTAATTTTTGGAAAATAAACACAATGTAAATTTTTTTTTACAATTACAATCATCTAATCATAACTTATATGTATAATAAATTTATTGATTTTTAAAATATTTATTTAAAAGTAATTCAAAGTAATTTATAATTAGACGATAATGCAAAACTGATCATGAAGCATAAACATTAAATCCAATCTAATATACTAAAAATATATTTAAGCCATTAATTCATTTTAATTAAAATGTTTTGGGTTAGCATGTTTTGAATTGGTTATAAAATGGGCTGTCCAGAACAACTTCACCGTTTGCTTGCTAACGTGGTCCAGGTCAGTGGCATGCCTATTACTTCAAACGCTCTTCTTACTTCAATAAATTGACACTCCTGTCATCAAGATTTCACTGTTCCCTCACGTCGTTCGTTCTACTTTTGACTCGTTCTGTTTTATTATAGTTACATTAACGAGACCGAGTACCTACACACGGAGCATTTCTTTTTTTTTTTTTCAGGGCCACTGCAATGTGTTTGATAAAATGCCTGAAGGAAAACAAGTACCTTTTCTTACGGTAATTGGGCTTTCCCTTTACTTGCTTCTTGGAAGGTGACTCTTAGTTTCAGTACAATGGGTCGTAAATTTTGGGAGCTACTTTACGGTGGAAACCATTTTATTAGACCCAACATGTCTACAGCATTTTACCTAAACTCCATGTTTTATCACTCTTCAAGAGAGGCTCTGAACTTTCAGTGGTATCAGAATGAGTTTCCCAAAGTGAAAGAGTTGACCCATTCGCTAGCAAATGTGGATGCAGTTAATGGGAGGCTTGTTGATATTAATAGCAATTCAACCGTTTTTGATGATGACATTGAGCGTGAAATGTGCACCTTCAAGTCCCTTGTTCGTGAGTTTGTTGGGTCTCCATTAGTTCAGCACAGAATGAAACATTTTCTGGCCTCTTTCCTCACAAATGTAAAAGATGAATCTTTTACCCCTTTTGGTACAGCAACTGAAAGAAAGCCTATGGTGGTCGATTCATTGACCAAAGTGAGCAACTTTCTCAGTGTTTCTGCTCAACAAAGGAAATTGGTTCGTTTCAGGGTGTGCCCGCAGGTTACTCAGCACCGCATATGGACTGGCGCACTTAAAGAAGTTCTGAATGGTTTTGCAGTTGATTTGGATTGTTTGGCTTCTCGGGGCTTAGACAACGATGCTTTGTTGGGTGGCCAAATTGTTCATAGCTGCTTGAGGTTTCTGACTGAAATTGGTGTCTTTTCGGAGCCTGAGTCTTCTTCTTGGATGAAGCTTTCGCCTTCTAAAACAGTTGATTCCTCTGATTCCCGGAGATGGGAAGATGTTCTTGTGATGCTCAATGATCTTACTAAATGCTGCAGAAATGAAAGGAGGTTAAAGATGAATGTAGCTAAGGCTGAAATCATGAAGGAGGGGCTTTTGCACATAAGGGATGTTTTAGTTGATAGCAATGTTGGATATAAGGAAGCACAGCATCAAGAAAGCCTAGTGAAGAAGAAGCTGTCCAAAATGTTGGGTCACTCGTCTTGTTGCCTGTTCACTCTATTACTGTATTACCTCTATGGAAGGGTGGCGGATATTGAAGTAGACATGTGTGGTGGGGTTTATGCAAACGGGAGTGATGGCAAGTTTTGCTTGTTTATGGGAAGAATTTTGACTTCAGATAGTGAGAAGATGGTTGGACGTGGCGTGAAGCAGTTGGACCGGGCACTTGGGATTTTCAAGTTCGTGTGGGAAATGGCTGAAATGAAAGGGCATTTGGACTTGCAGGGCCATATGTGGTGTGTTGGAGCAGACAATAGGATGCTTAGGTATAGAGGAAACACATACTTTGTGCATGGAATTTGCCTTTGACTAGAGATTGTATCACAATATCATTTAATCCTATTCCATGGTGCTAATATGTCACACCACTTAGTAGTTGCCATTAGCAACTGGCAACTCAAATCTGCAATGTGTTTAGGTAATTCGTTGAATATCAAGATTTCTTCCTGAGTTTTATGCAGGGCACTAAGTAACAAATATGTGGGGTCTAATGTTTGATAAACGGGATGATATGAGACTGAATTATTTTACTAGCAACAAAATGGTGTATTTTAGATAAACGGAATCATATGAAGGTGAAAATTTTTATAGAGAACGGAAACAAAGAGATGGTTGCAACAGCCGTAACTTTTCAACTCTCCTATAAATAAATAAAATTAATAAATAAATAAATAAGTAAAAATTAAATAGTTCATAATTTCTCACTATATAAACCAAAATTTAACCTAGAATAGCTTTTACAAAATAATTCTGTTCCTTTCTTCTTCTTTCTCACATACAAGAATTCTACTAGAACAACCGGATGAAGAGCTCTAGAGAGTAAGGGATAAGTTATTCACGCTTGGAGGTCAGAAGAAACATGTATAGGGATTTTTGGAGGATTAATTTTGGAGTGTTTTGGGTTGTTTTTTTTTATATAAAATTTTAATTCATGAAATTCTATCATCCTGTTTAATGCATATTGATATGATATTTTTTTAGTATATATCAATTTTTTTTAACTGTTAATTGTTATTGCTTGATTTCTTTTTATATATTAAGACATATGATTTTTGTTGTTTTATGTTTGTGATTTACATTGTTATCATTGAAATGAAAAATTTGATCCAAATAGAGCTTGATTCCCTTGGTGCAGGCTTTTTGATGTTTGAGACTTTTTTGTACAACAGTTCTAATACATACAGGAGAACATTAAGAAATTCCTCTGTTTAGGCTTGATTTTAGTATGTTTGAAAAGAAAGAAGAGGAAAAGATTTACACTCCTCTTCGTAGAGATTTTTTTTTTTTAATAAAAGCTTTTTAATTTACTAATTAATGGATTTAATTGATTTCATTTGGTTGATTATACTTGCTTACCTAATAGAGTGACCATTAATTTATATCACAGATTTTATGACCATGTCCTTTTTTTATTTGGAAGCGCCGGGTACAAATTCTCTATGTTCGGATATTTTTTTTTGCAAATACAATTAATATTAAGTAAGTTTTTTTTAGTGAAAAATATTATATTGTAACGACCATATACATATGTAAGAAAGCTGTTTTTTTTTTTGTGTAAATTGATATGTTTAATATTATAAATTAAATATTATTGTGAAATTATTATTTTATTGCTTTGCATAAATAAACTAAATATTGTTGTGAAATTATTATTTTATTGTTTTGCATAAATAAATTAAATATTGTTGTGACATTATTATTTCATTGTTTTGCATAAATAAATTAAATATTGTTGTGAAATTATTATTCTATTTTTTTCAGTTATATATGTATAGTAATAAATTAAATACTTTTTAAAAATTATTGCTTCATAATTATTTTTGCTACATCTCAAATTAATTGTTGTAGAAGTTTTTATTTATTTATTTTGTTGAATTAATATAATTCAATTTAATCTATATTTTTTTGTTGTGTCAAGTAAATGTTACTATTGAATTATGTGTAGGATGGATGGGATGCGTTAAATTATTTTATTATGAAATTGTGATTGAGATTGTGTGTAAGTGATAATCATTTGGTAGGTAATGGATTGTGAATTACATGATTGTTGAGATGTTATATGTTTTGAGTTGTGAGCCATAAATTATGTAATCATACAACTGTAAGGCCTTTCAAGGGCTACAAGTTAATACACGATGAATTGTATGGGAACCCCACGAGTTAATCACTTAAGGTGCAATGAGTTAAAATATATTTTATATATATACATATATAATTGAGATTTTGAAAACAATTGAGTAATTGTGTGCATTGCATAATACATAGGTAGAGTTTGTGTGTTCAAATATTTTTTTTGGGTTGGACCTGACTTAGGAGGGAGAGCCCCTGACGGACTCTTCCGAGGGTAGGCCTTGGGGGTCATCCTGTTTGAGTGCTCCTTTAAGCTCGCGCCGATCCCACATGGTTGGAGCATTCTCGCAAAACAGCGTGACCCTGACTGGTCTCCCTATGACTTTACTTAGTGAGAGTGACTTGACTTATTCTTTGTGAGGCATGTCTAGTCATGTACTCCTAGGCGCCCGACTAGATTTTTCACTCAAAAATGGTCTAGAGATTAAGGAAAGAAATTTAAATTCCTTCACCAGAGATCTCTCTATATTGTTCTCTTCCTTTCAGCGCACACACATGGCTTTCTCTTTCCTTCAATTCTAAACATCAAACCTCATCCCCATTGGTGCCATCCGCGTTCTCTCGCCATGGAGGTCAGCCGCGCACGAAATTTGCGAAACCAGTGGTCACAATTGACTATAGGTCCGCAAGAAGATCTCACACAACCACACTCGTCAATTATACCACCACCGCGTGGTTCTGTTCTTCTTGTTTTATTTCACATCTTTGTATTTGTTTGCTTCAGTGTTGTACTTTTTTTTAGTTATTCAGAGTTAGAAATTGTTTTTATTGTGTTTCGTGTGTAAGATGGTGAGTGTGTTGTTGTTCTAATTTTCAAATAAATATTTAAAAATGAAAATTTAAATTTTATTAAAATTAAATTACTTTATTCAAACAAAAAAATCAGTAATTGAATTGTCTCATTCAAACAAATATTTATATAATGAAAGAAATTTAAATTAAGGTAATTAAAATATTGTGCATTTGAATTTCCTACAAATTTCTAAATCTCTCGTACAAACACTAAAGTCATGTTTTAAAACAAAATTTCGCATGATTTTATTTTCTTTTATTAGTTATCTATGAGGGATAAAGGGTGTCACAATGGTGATGGATAAGATTTGGATGGATAGAATATTATAAGTAATCATCCATATTCACTAACATATTATCACTTAATTAATAGCATAAATCTAAAAGAAAAAATGATTAAAGACCATAGATAAGATAAAATTCATTTTTTATAGAATATGCCGGACATTGTTTACCTTATTTCTTGGTGCTGGTACTTATTATTTTCATATCCTATTTTTTATACTTTTTTTTTTCATGCAATGTGTGTTAGTACTTCTCACACTTATTCAATGGTGATACTTTTATTGCTGTAGGTTAGTTGAGCAGAGGGAATGTCATGTCTCGAACTTGGGATCAATAATGGCATTACAATAAGCAAACCATTACATTGGACCGTAGATAGACATGGTGATACTTTGTGAGCCTATAATGAGGTAATTTATCTTTGTCACAACAATCTTATGCACTTTAAAGTTTTTCCCCTCATCAATTAAGTTTTGAGAAAAAAAATAGTTTTGCCATTTAAAAAATGTGTTTCATGCACAATGAAACAAATATAAACAATTTATTTAATATTGTTTCTATTAATAAATTATATAGGAGTGACAAGGTAGGTTGAAATTGCTGAGTCAATATACCTAAGTTAAAAAAAGAAAAAATAATAGAACATATTAGACGACGCTTCAACCCACTAACTTGCCTAACATGATATGTTGAAGGCAGCTGATAAAAGGGACTAACCCTTTTTTTAAGTCAAAATTAAAAGAATTAAAACAAAAACAATCTTATGTTATAAGTGTTAGAAAATAAAATAAAATGAAAGAAATAAATAAGAAGAAAAATGTAAAGTCTCTAATTAAATGACAAAATAACAGTAACAAGATAATTTTAATTGACACCAAATGAATCAATAATGCACTATAATATACAATAAGTACAAGGAAAAAAATAAATTAGGGGAAGAAATAATTAGTCTGAGTTGAAACACGCAAACACTGCCCTTATAGAGAAAATAGTCTGCTAGGAAAATCTGATTGCGCTCCTCTTTCAAGAAGATACCACAGCCCGTCGATTCCGATCGTGTGCAGAAAAAAGATCCTCGAACCTTTTGAACACCAATGTTGTTGCTCTCAAAATTTTTTCCAAGAGAAGGAAGAGAAAATGGAAGAAAAAAGATATGCTTGTGTTGTGTTTTTTTTTCTAGGAGAAAAGATATAATATTATATATATATATATATATATATATATATATATATATATATATATATATAGGCAATAGACCCCTTATGCAATAGCAAAAATTTGACCTTTGGAATCCCCAAAACTTACTAATCAAAACCAAAGTAACATCTTACATATATCAAAACAAACTTAACAAATTACATTTGATATGTTAAAACAAAATCTTAAAAAATATAAAAAATATAATTTTATGTAACAAACTGTACAATAAATATTTTATTTTATAAAATATAACTAATATAAGTAATATATATATATATATATATTTATTTATTTATAAATTTTAAATTATAATACAAATATTTACTAACAATAAGTACTAAACAACTATTTAAACCACCTCTTTGACATCTAATGACATCTTTCTTCCTCCAGCACTATCTCTTATAGTTATTTTGTCTTGGTTAATCTTATGAACTCATTTTTCTTTGGATGGTTCCTTTTTGTTTTCAATTCCTTTGCATCACTAAATTATTTTTAATAACGTTTCTCAGTTCCTCTCGCCGACATTGTTCTTCTTGGGTGTTCCTTCTCCAGCAAGGACAAGTATGATTATCTTTCCCTTCTCCTCTTTTGCCCCCGCGTTCAGACATTTTGGTTTTGGATTGATTCACATTCACATGCAAATGTTAAAAAATGATTTAGTAAAAAATAAGTAGATTTTCACCTCTCTAACATAAGAAAAAATATATTTTTATAAATAAATGAAATGTATTGTTATATTGGATACAGTAGATAAAGAATGAAAAGCATATGAAAAAAATAGATTAAAGAATAATGAAGATGGGATTTAAAAAGCAGGGTTTAAAAATGATTGAAGACAGGTGAAAAACAGAGTGTATATTTTTTTTTTTTAATGAATGGACAATTTATTGGTAATGAGATTTTGTATTGTTTTTATATAAAAAGGTATTTTTGACTAAAAAATTAAAAGAAAATAAGATGAGGTACTTTCGTAATAAGAAGGTGTAAATAACAATAGCCTGGAGCCCGAAAATAAGATGATTTTTTTTTCTTATTTAAATAAAACCATTCGGCTACCAGTTTTTTTTTTTTTTTTTATCTCAACGGGGCCTAAGCCCAATTTGGCTACCACCAGTTTAGATCGTAGGTTTGGCTCTGTTTTTTCTTTATAAAAGCAGAGGCAGGACCCCCTGTTTTCTTTGATTAAGGGATAAACCCTAACGCCGCGAGGCCAAGGCAACATTCATCCGAAGTTCTGCATCAAACACTGCTTGAACTTTGAAGTATGTTCTCTTATCTAGGGTTTACTCGTTTCTCATTTCTTCCTGAACTAGTTCTTCTGCAATTGTCGCTTTTTGATAGGCGTTGCGTTCTTTGTCAGTTTCTATTGCAGAAGGACGTGTCAACGTAAGCGTGTACGAATTGCAATGTTGAGCTCTTTTGTCACTTTTGTGACTTGAACAGCTACGCAATATTTCATTCGTAGTCTGTTCCATGGTCTCGTTGTGCCATTCCTTTTTGTTCATTTTTTTTTATTAACGTTGCTTCTTTTGGTGAACTCTCCCTTATTATTCCATGGTGGTTGTTCTAGTTTCCGAAGCATATATAAATTAATTCGTCTCGAATAACCGGTTTTAAACAGCGTGGTGTAATCTTCTCTAAGCTACCCTATGCTACCTGTCTTCTGGTACATTCAATTCATTACTATATATTCATTTTCCACGATTAAGAGCAGTGTCAATGACGTTCTAATGAAACTAATTTTTAAATTTCAGAATCTGAAAATGAGAATTTGAACGATTAAAGTAAAGTAATAAATACTGACGCTTGGCTATTAAAATTGTAGAAATGGAAACGCCAAATGTAACGATACCTAAAGTTGGACCTAAACCGTCGAGGAAAGTGAAGCTTCCGACGCCGAAGGAGCTGATATCACACTATGAATCTAAGGGTATGGACTCGCAAGATGCGTCGTTGAAGGTCATTGAGGATCTTCAGAAGGCTCTGTTTAGAGTCATATCCTCTGGCAAAGGTAAACACGACAAGCTATTGACTGAATCTTCTAGGAAGATTGATGCAATTAACAATAGACTCACTGTTCTTGACATGAAGCTTGATTCCAAGCCTGCTTATGTTGAAACTTTTGCAATTGGGCTTGCCTCTGGAGCTGCCCTCAAAGGTATTGGTGCAGTTGTGCCTCATATTATTGCCCCTCTTACTCAGATATGGAACTCTGTTTCCTCTGCCATTAAATCTTCCCCCCAATGATATTAGTATGTAATTATTAGTTTGTAGAAATATTTTTTAATGAAATGACTATGCTACCATTTTTTATGTCATTATAATTCTTGTTTCCAAAAGGCAACATAGAGTAGCACAATTTTCCTCCTCAACACCTCAATGCTAACCTGAAGACAAAAATACCTAGAAGGTTTGTACAGGACAGCTTTCCCCTTATTGGGTCATTCACCTTAAATAATCCAAAATCACATGTTTGATCCCAAAGGAGTTAATTCTAAGTAAAATTGATTGACTTTAAAACAATTATCAAGTAACTTTTGTGTTAGATAAACAAATTTATTCTGAATTTTATTTCTTTTAGAATAAAAAAAATCTAAATACAAATCACTTCAAATTCAATTTTAAACAATTAATTTTGCAATTCATTCATCCAAACAAACATTTGAATTCACTACATTCAATTCAAATTGATACAGTAGATTGCATT
Organism: Glycine max; assembly: GCF_000004515.6. Classification (NCBI taxonomy): domain Eukaryota; kingdom Viridiplantae; phylum Streptophyta; class Magnoliopsida; order Fabales; family Fabaceae; genus Glycine; species Glycine max. Next base: position 36,284,342 of record NC_038241.2, read on the forward strand.
CATATCACTCCAAGTCTACATTAAAGATTAAGAGTGAGAGCAAGAGAGAACGGTTTCAGGGTTAAGCCGTTGTTTGGAAGAACCATCGAACAGTGGCAACGAATCATCCTGGCTGCAAAACATAGCTTTGAGAACCTTTGAATTATCTTGGGGGGATCTCTCAAAAAGGAGCCGAAGTGTTTCAAATGCCTCTCTCTGTTGTCATCTGCATCATATATAACATGATGTTCCCAAGCAAAATAGAATATAGATATTTTATAGAATGAAAAGCCAGACAATGATTTTGCATATACGAAGCAATCGAGTAATTAGATTGGCTTACCTAAATACTGAGGACAAAGGGTGAGTTGCATTCGAAGGTGAGTATTTATGTTATCAAGTTTATGGGCCAAACTCGAAAGCTCCCAAGTCTCTGTTGTTGATGTCAAATATCTAAAATCAAGCCAGGAAAGTTAATAATAATGATAACAAAACAGACATGTTCAATCAAGAGTTTGATTAAAGGTTTTTTGGTATAAAAAAAAGAGAGAAATTAACAGGAGTTACTAAGATAAAGTTGTGATGATTATAGTGACATCAATACCCTTGACCCAAGCCAGTTATGTCCAAAACATGCGATGCACAGGACACTATACTCCGAATGGTCCAATAGACAGCACCGGGAATAAGATTGGAGGCAGTCAACATCTCCGGTGCCTCAGGGTCAATGTACTGAGAGGGAAGCTCATGGAATTGGACAACGTTATTGGTTACATCCAACATTGCCTTGAGAAGGTTGTTAATTGTTTGAAACTTTGGTCCCAAATCATCCACTTGTTACAGTGTTTCATGGATGTGCTTCAACTTTGCAACAGACTTAGCAAGACGATTGGTGGCATGAAGCTGAGCCACCAGCCAAAACTCCTTGAAGTTTGCTGCTAACGCTATCACCACCTTGGCATCCCATGAATAGCTTGAGAGCATGCCCAGTATTCCCATGGTTGTGGCATGTACATCTCCACCGCTCAAAACACTTGCAAAATATCTATTACACAAGCATGAGAACATGAATAAACTAAACCACACAAGAGATAAAGTAGTACTCCCTCCGGTTCTTTTTCTTATAAAAAGAACCATAGGTAGTATTGTTGTAGGCGTTTAAATAGATGTGGCTATTATCAATATTTATACAGAGGGAGATATGGTATTAGAATTGTAAGAGAAGATTTATTGTTAGGAATAAGAAAACCTCGCAAGAAAATTTTGTTGATTGCGTGGTACGAAATATCTAGCACATTAGCTAAATCAGATTGGTATGCACTACTTTTCATGGCATCCATCTGCCCTTGTTTTCCCTGTGTAAAATTTCAAAACATCCACACTCAGAAACCAAGTTAATTGAGAACCAAAATGCAAAATGAGTGAGGAGAGAAATTATTGTATGTTCCACGACCACTGTATATGGTTTCCATTATTCTCCACTTAATACATAGCTAAGTTACATTCACTCTTTCCAATAAATTAAAATTTTGACTATGTACTAAATCACGTAAAGATTAATTGAGATCATACAATAATTTCTGGAGAGATGGGGGACACACATATACCTGAACAATGCCAGCCAGGGATGAGAGAGGCTGCGGTGAAAAATGTCAACAACAACGTGAAAAAGAGGTCTAACGTCAATGTGTCCATGAACGGGAGCATGAGTCGCACGAATATGTTTGGTCATTGTAGTGTCATCTGATGCTTAAAAAATATGGCGGCTAGGCCTCGATTGCATCTTCCGGGACACCATTGCCATAACGGAAATTAAGGATGCAGGTAAGGAAGAGGATCAAAATAGATAATGTTTAGGATCACTGATGGGTTGATGAATTTGGGTTTGGTTATTGCTAGACTGCTAGTTAGTGCCAGTGGCTTCTTAGATAGTTATGGATGCCAAATTTTGTCGAATCTTTGCCTTACTTGTATTTGGGTTCAAATCACATAAAGTAAGAAAGGAAATTGGAATATCAGATAAAGGATTTGTCGAATTTATACCTTCATCATCGGTTGTGGCTTTCTTATTGTTGCTATCCTTCTGTCAAATAAAAATAAAATCACACTAGTGCTGTAAACTTTTTAGGGTATTTAATTCGTAACTTTCATATATTGGCAACCTGTTAGTCTATCAGTAGTTTTTTCACATGCACTTTTAACGTAACACGTTGCAAAATTACCAACCCAAAAATATAATAAATTCACAATGACGAATCACAAGCTACGAGTTATTGCGAGAAAGGTATAAATCTTTCGCAACTTCTATGATGCGAAAGAACCATTGCTATTTATTAAAGTGTGAAAGTAGTTTGCAAGTATATATTTGCTGTCACTTTACGATGACATTGACCGTTCGAAACTTGCAGGGTTTAAGTGGAACTAAAGCTCTGTTCAATAACTTAATTATTAGCAGCATGTAAAGGATTTGCGAAAATAAACTTTGTTCAATATTATAAGATAAAGTTTTAGGTTGGGTCCACAACGTAAGTTGCCACCATTTTAATATTTGTGTTATTGAATTCATGAAAATTTCGTTCACATAGATCATTTTATCCAAGTCTTTATCACCTCCTAAAACAAGATTCTCCGCAACACATTCTTGATTTTGGTGTTGGGCAACATTCAAGCTCCTTAAGCCAAAAATCCTCGTTAACACTTATAAATTTATACATTTTCACTATTATTATACTATGCACTGAATATTCACACGGATATGCTTATTTACTGCATCATGTTCATGCAATTAAAACGTAAGCAAGGGATACCTTTGATGAGTACAACATATCGACCCAAATTCTTAAAAGCAACTTATATTGAGCTCAATGATTTCCACAAAAGGTCCGGTGAATTCAGCATGGATAATGTCGAGGTTGTGGAGATTGACCTCCTTCCACTGTCGATAAGTTTGAACCATTGGCTTCCAGGGTCACATGTCTTATCTTTGCTCAAGCATTTACAAGCATTGGTCACAATGATGTTGTTATCATCTACATCTAGACATAAATTAGAACCGTCGCTTAGTTTAGATGAAAGGTGCATGTTCGAATCTGAAATCATTTCCCATTTAGAGTTAGGATCTGAGCATGTCATGCTAAGTGTTGCAGGCTTCCTTTCTTCCTCTGCATGTATGCAGAAATCTGTGTTGTTTACCAATAGGGTCTTTTGAGGTGTGTATGTCCAGGCATCAGAAGAAGAGCAAGCAGCCAACGTTAGTGATGTTAGCTGTGATTTACTTATGACACAGAGACCTGTCAAAGGGTGGAATATCAGTTTGTGTGGATTGCCTTCTATGATGCCTGGTCCTGCACAATGTCAAACAATTAGGTGACAAATTAGTAATAATGGTATTTTCTAACCAACTAATAGTGCAAAGTTTGGAAAAGAATAATTGCCCAAATTTTGCGAAGTATTTGCAAAATTGGATCATTCAAAAATAGCTTTAACAGAAAAGGGCGAGTACAAAAGCAAAAGGCACAAGAGTTAGGAATGTACTAACACAGTTTTTTTAATACATTCTTTTAAAGACATTCTCTTCTATTGGTTGAAATTTATTGGAAATTATAAAATTTTATGAGTCTTATATCTTATTTAATGATTTTGCCTCTTTTTTTTTAAGGTTAATTAATATGTCTCTTGATTTTGCAGTTTTCAATAAGATTTAACCAATAAAAAAATATTAAAAAAAGTATATAAAAGAGTGTATTGCTAACAGTACAGAAACATGAATAAAGGAAGTACAAGAAAGTCCTAATTAGTGGTTAAGGTGGCGGTCATACCTCGAAATGGAATTTGGAGGGCAGAGATTCTGTTTAAGAAACTGGTACTCCTAACCTGATTCCAATCCCAAGTGAGAAGGCCATAAAACTCTTCCATTCCTATAACCCCTTCTCTAAAGTAGTAACTACCAACAAGTGTCCAATAGGCCCAATCCAAGTCAAGCTCAGCTACCAGTGCCAGAAAACAGTTAAGGTATCGGTTGTCATTCACATTGGTACCTCTCAAGTCCCCACCAAACTCACTCACAAACAATGGCCATCCTTGGTCCACTAAGAAGCCAGATGTTTTCTTTATATTTGCTGTCACTTTTCCACATACTTGGTTTGGGTTCCCATCAGCCCAAGCTCCACCATCAGTGAAGCCATACCTGTGCACCTCAAATACTAGTTTCCCTTTGAATGTGAGGCTCACTGGTCGATCCCGAAGGAATGACAAGTCTGTGTCAAAATTTAGGCCAGATAGAATGACTAGAACATCTGGATTTGCTGCATGAGCAGCTTCTGCTCCTTTCACCATATACCTTCAATTCAGAATAACAACTTAATTATCATCTACACAGGAATTTTCTTTCTTTCTTGTGTTTTTTTTTTTTTTTTTTTAACTATTCCGTTGTGATATACTCCTGTGAATATGATTTGGGTTTGCAAATCATCTACATGGTCATAAATCTTACCAAAACTATGTAGGAAATTGATTTAGTGCTGTAAAACAAGCCAGCGAACAATGAAGGAATTGCAATGTTTGGAAATTGTGTTCAAGGTGATAAATTTGTTAGGTTTAAATATATTTTCATAATTATAATATAATTCATTTTAATTTTGCTATCATAATTTTACTTTTATTTTATTTTAGTAATTATGATCGGTCAAGGCCTATTAATGATCTGACATATTTCGTTAATTAGTCACATCTTCACTTAATTAATGATTTAAGATCCATTTCAAGATGGGATTATAGTTGTTACTTGTTAGCAGTTACTTACTTGTACCAATCATTAACATTCTGTCTAGATCCTCGGAGCTCATTCCTTAAGCTTATGCCCACAACTGCTGTAACTCCCTTGAAAAGGGTGGCCATCTTGGTGAGGCCCAATATCCACTGATTTGGGTCAAAAAATTTGTCACCGAAGAAGCCATTGCCGTCCGTGTTACCGCAGCACCATCCTGGCTGGGTCACGTGGTTGTCCAAAATCACCATCACATCGTTGTCCCCGAGACTCTTCACCACTGCCTGGACACATCACACAATATTACCGATATTCAGAATTATTTTGAATCCAAAGTTAAGGATTAATTTCTCAAACTATTAAGACTTGTTTGGAGGATTGATTCCTTTTAACACAATTTTTATATTCACCACATAGAGATTAAACTCTAGACTATATACTTAAAACACAAAATTATCTTTTAACTATGTCATACCATAATCTCTTTAATTTTATTATAGTTTAATTATATTTTAAATCTCTTTAGTTTGAATTATGTGAGATTTTAGTTCCTCACATGTGTTTTGAATTAATTTAGTAATTAACTATCTTTAGTTTTAAATCTTAGCAAATCTAATGATTATAAATATTCTTTTACTCAAAACCCACTCACTAAAATATCAAATTTTTTTCGAAATAAAAAAATCAATTTCTTAATTTCCTCTCTAATCTTAATCATTATCCTATTTTTTTTATAAAAAAATTCACTAAATCATCAACCTCTCAAACATTTGAATAAAAAACAACAATTTAAAAAATTCAAGTAGAAGAAAATCAATAGAAGAAACAAATTTATTTAATTTTAAAAACAGAAATCAAATTAGCTCAAACCAAAATTATACATATTTCAAATTAAACGAACAACAAATGTAATTAAGTCAAAAAATATTTTTACAGAGCAAATATTTTGTATTATTGAAAACTCAATAAAACCAACAAAAAAATAGTAATGTAATTATGCATGCATGACGTAATAAGAAACTAACGGAAGAACAAAAAATAGGCTAGCCCACTGCTCACGTCAACAATGATGAATTTAATAAGGATATTGCGACATTTACATGGCAAGCTGACCCATAGAAAATTAGTTTATTGAAGCACTCAATTATTAAAAACCACAATAAGTCAATCGCCATGGGATAAGCGTCACCGATCGATAACATCAATGATCAAGTGACAAGATTTAAGAACTAAAAACACACGTACGATGAGGTAATTAAAATTAGTCAACGAATTGGTAAGGTTGATTTATGAATGAATTGAATTGGGTAAGAAATAGTAGTAGTTGAATTAAACTTACCTGAAAAGCTTGGATGAGAGAAAGATCGATGATGGAGGGGTTGTTGGTTTGGACACCAGCAATGGATTCAAGGAGGCCAAGGCTCTGAAAGGATCGTCTAACGGTGAGAGAAGCAAGAGAGTCATTGGTGACCAAAAGTGTGGGCCAAGTGAGCCTGACACAGTTGAAGCCCATGGACTTTATTCCCTTTGAAATGACATCCACGGGCTTTTTGCTGAGCCCTTCGGCCACCACAGCTTCCAAATGGGACACCCAATTGACACAGGCTAGTTTCACCCTTCGGCCATCTTGGTCGAGGATCCATCGGGAATCCGTGTGAAGAAGACCCGTCACAGGCACTGTGTTATCATGGTCAACTTCTTCGAACGTGGAGGAGAGTAATGCTATTATAAGTATTGGTGCAGAGAGAACAGTGAAAACCAACGTGCTCGACCACCACCTACCCATTTCCATTTCATATGATATTACTTGATATTCCACGGCAAAACAGACCAATATGTTGTTTACTGAAGAGATAGGAATAGGATGTCTATATATACATGTGGGGAATTTGTGTTTCTGTGTACTGTTCTTTTGTCATCTTGTTATGTACCTGCCAAGTCTTTCTCATTTGAGTAACTCGTTTGTTTCACATGATTATTTTACATTTTGAGAAATCACATACCAAAAAATATTATTGTAGAAAATGTTTAAATACATTTCTCTATAAACACTTGTAACTTGTAAGAGAAGAAAAAAATTGAAATAAACTTTTCACATATATTAAATTTATTTTATACATAAATTAATTTATAAAAATTCTTTTATTTAATTCCTCTAAAAACTTATTTTAATTTATACATATAAGTTACTTTCGGGCGTAGAAAAACTTATTTTAATTTATATAAAAAAACCGGTTCAAATGGAACATGATTTTAACCAAATTCAAACACCGATCTTTACCTCTTTGAAGAAAAAAAGAAATGTTTTACAAAATCAATTTTATTAACCTTATTTCTATAAAATCAATTCCATTAACCTAACTGGTTTTTACCTCAATCATTTTTTTTATTTGAATAAAATTAGTTCAAAACTAATTTGGTTCATAAACGATTTTTTAAAACCAATTCTAGTCTAAATGAATTCGACTATCTGAATGTAAAATTAAATTGCTTAAAACAGTCTGCAACTATTTTGGTTTGGTTTTTTTAGTAAGTTAAATTTTTCACACTCCTGAATTTAACCGAGCTATGGATAAACTTTATTTCGTTTTCATTTATAAATGTTTATGAAACAAAGTCTAACTCGCTTTTAAGAAAGTAAATGTACCAAGTAGCTTCACTAGATTGATTCCCCTAAGTATATGCAACCATTACGAAAAGAAAAGGTGAAGTAGTCATTAAGTGAATATAATTCTCTCTTTACATATGCAATTCATCTTATACAAAAAAAGGTGAATAACTCTTCTTTATTAGCTTCGGAAGGTTGTGCAAAATCAAGGACTAAAATCCCCTGTCAAGGCGGCGTATAGGTAGTAAAGAAACACACATGTAAGAAGTTTTCAACTTCGTACTAATTGATAGTTTTAAAATGAGCATTGAAAATTTATTAAGTGAAATTAATTAATCTTTTTGACAACAATATTTTAGGAAGGTTGTCATGATTTTTTTATAATATTTATTTCTATATAATAAATTTGAATTTTTTTAATGAGAATGTTTTTAAGAATAATTATTGAATAAAATTATTTTTAAGAGATATTATTTAATGATAACCTTTTCAGGAGTTACTTTCATTCTCATTGAGTCACATGTCTTATCTTAATCTTATATATTAACATTTATTTATTTTTAATTATCCTCTTCAAATATATTTCTTAATTTTATTTTATTTTTTACATAATTGACCATCCCTGCTCTGATCGCAATCCTGAAATAAGATTCTCTATGGCACGATGTATACTATGTTGACTTTGGTGTCGTGTAGCAATGGTGCCCTGGTCTTGAGCCAAAAATCCCAGCCAACGTTAGTAAATTCTGTACATATTTTAATAGTGGTATATTATGTATTGAATTCAATAGTCATACATATGGACATGTTTAATGCATCACTTTCCTGCCATTAAAACATAAGTACATGGTTAGAGAAATTTACAGTAATATTCTTAAAACAACTTATGCTGAGCTTAATGGTTTCCATAAAGGTCTGATGAATTTAGCATGGATGATGTTGAGGTTGTCAACATTGATCTCCTTCCGCTGTCAATAAGTTTGAACCATTGGCTACTAGGGTCACATGTACGATCTCTGCTCAAGCATTTGCAAGCATTGGTCACAATGTTGTTGTTATCGTCTACATCTAAGCATACATTAGAATCATCGCTGAGTTTAGATGAGAGATGCAACTTCGAATCTGAGATCATTTCCCATCTAGAGTTAGGATCTGAGCATATTATCCCAAGTTTTGCAGGCATCCCTTCATTCTCTGCTTGTATGCAGAAGTAAGTTCCTTTTATTGATAGAATTTTCTGGGGTGTGTATTTCCAGCCATCAGATAAATAGCAAGGACCCAATGTCAATGGGTCTAGTAATGACTTTCTTATGACACACAAACCGGTCAAAGGATGGAATATCAATTTGTATGGATTGCCTCTTGTTATTCCTGGACCTGCATGTTATTGACAGAGAAATGTAGTTCAAGTTTTCAAGAAGTGCTAAATTGGTAGTTTAGCCCTACACTAAATATATTGGCAATTTATTTTTCGTTGAACAACATATACATCAACGGTAGCAAACTCAATACTTTTGTTAGTAACATGAACATTTTTATATGATATCTCTATCAATGTGTAATATGGTTGACAGATAATTGATCCTTAAGTATATAATTAAGGATTCGATCTCCAGATATATGCATACAGATAAACATATTTTGGGAAAAGTTAATATCTTTTAAATAGATGTCAATATCTTCAAGTGATTAGTCTCTAACTTTGGATTAGGATTCACCAAAAAATAAATACCATGGCTTTATCAAAGTATTCCTAAAGTAGTAAATTGGTAGTGATATTTTTCAACCAACTAATAGTGTTGAGTTAGGAAAAGAACATTTGCACAAATTATGTACTACATACCTCGAAATGGAAGTTGGAGGGCAGAGATTCTGTTTAAGAAAGTGGTATTTCTAACTTGGGTCCAGTCCCAACTAAGAATCCCATAAAACTCTTCCATTCCTATAACTCCTTGTCTAAAGTAGTAGCTACCAACAAGTGTCCACAAGGCCCAATCCAAGTCAAGCTCAGCTGCCACTGCCAAGAAGCAGTTAAGGTAGCGGTTGTCATTCACGTTGGTACCTCTCAAGTCTCCACCAAACTCACTAATAAACAATGGCCATCCTTGGTTCACTAAAAAGCCTGAGGTTCTCATCATATTTCCTGCCACTTGTCCACATACTTGGTTTGGATTCCCATTAACCCAAGCTTGACCATCAGTGAAGGCATACCAGTGTGCCTCATATACTAATTTCCCCTTAAATGTGAGGCTCACTGGCCGATTTTGAATGAAAGATAAGTCTTTATCAAAATTCAGGCCGGATAAAATAACAAGAACATCCGGATTTGCTGCATGAATCGCTTCTGCTCCTTTCACCATGTACCTTTTGTTCAGAACAACATGTCAGTCACATGAGATTTCTCTCTCTTTTATTTATTTATTTTTCTTTCTAATTTTAACTAAACCATGGTTTTATCCCTCATAAAATACAGAGACAAGTAACTTAAATTGTATTTACTCTAGCACCAGCCACCAGCTAATTTAGAAAAAAAAAAAGAGGGAGAGAGAATGTTTTTTTACTGCAAGTAACTTATATTATTTCATTCAGAATAATGACATCAATACAACTAAGAACATGATCAAAATATTGATGAAATTTAGATGCCCTAGCAAATATTAAGAATGACAAAATTGGGTTGGTTCTCTGCCTACTAGTTTTGGCCTTTTTTTTTCGAGTGAGGTTGGGATTTTCAACCCATCCCCCATTTTGATCCGTTAAAAAATGAATTAAGAGTAAATCAATTCATCAATCCTTTTTTATTAAAAAAATGTAATATTTATTTTGATATTTTATACATATATTATTAATTTTTAATTTATTTATTTTTTCTAAATAAATTATTAATCAAAATTTAAGATAATATATTTAATTTTTTTAATAAATATTTATTATTTAATAGTTATAAAAAAATAAAATTAATTTAAATATATTTATTATTATTTTTAATATTTTAATTTGGACGGACTAACCCCAACAAAAATAAGATGGATTGTTACTTTCAATCTATATATGAAATGTGAGACAGAACATATTAACTCGTATTGCTACCCCTAGCTAACACATATGAGAGCGAACATTATTAACAATTTAACATATAAAAATAGTATTTTACTTTAATTTTGATAATCGCATACTATTCAACCCACAATTACAACATTAATATAATTACTTTTAGATTACAGAAATAGAGAAAGTATTATATAAACTTTGACATTTCTTAAAAAAAGACACTTTGACTGTTAGCACTTACTTGTACCAATCGTTGACATTCTGTTTGGGCCCTCGGAGCTCATTCCTCAAGCTCATGCCCACCACATTAGTGACTCCATTGAAGAGGGAGGCCATCTTGGTGAGGCCCAATATCCACTGGTTTGGGTCAAAAAATTTGTCACCGAAGAAGCCATTGCCGTCGGAGTTACTGCAGCACCACCCTGGCTGGGTTATGTGGTTGTCCAATATCACCATCACATCGTTGTCACCGAGACTTTTCACCACTGCCTATCGTCATCACAAAATGTTGCCCACACTCAACTCAAACTTGAACAAACTCATACTATACGTAAGTTAGTTGAGAGTGTGATTCGTACTCTTAAAATATGTTACCCTTAAAAAATACCCACCAAGAAACTGTCCATTATAAAAATAATATTTTAAAAAAATAATTTAATTAATAAAATTTATTTTATAATAAAAAATAAAAAACTTAATGTCTATGGGTTCTGCTAATAATATAAAATTAATATTTATCGATAAAAAAAAATCATACATGATGAGTAAATTTTACACAACCATCCAATTATAATTCTTTCTATATATAATATGATAAATTTATTAGTTTTTTAAATAATTATTTTAAAGTAACTTAAACGTAATTTATAATTAGATGATAATGTCAAATAATTTTACGCATAGACATTAAATTCATAAAACATATGATTATTTAAAATTTTAAAAATTAAATTACTAATTATTTTTAATGCTGGATGTTGATTGGAATTAGAAAGTATAAACCGAGAATTTGTTTGTAAATTTAGACAAATAACAAAAACATATTCTAGTCAATATCTGCAACATAAATGGCAATTACTCAGGAAGTTGGTTGGAGCTATTTTCAATAACCACCCAAAGCCAATCGCCATCAAATATGCGCCAACACATCAGCGATGATAAGATTAATAGCAAAGAAGATAAGGATGATGAGGTGATTCAAATTAGTAAACAAACTGGTTAGGCAAAGGAAATAATTGAATTGAATATGATAATAAAAACAATTTACCTGAAAAGCTTGGATGAGGGGAAGATCGATAATGGAGGGGTTGTTGGTTTGGACACCAGCAATGGATTCAAGGAGGGCAAGGTTCTGAAAGGAGCTTCTAACGGTGAGAGAAGCAAGAGAGTCATTAGTGACCAAAACTATAGGCCAAGTGAGCCTGACACAGTTGAAGCCCATGGACTTTATTCCATTTGAAATGACATCCACGGGCTTTTTGCTGAGCCCTTCGGCCACCACAGCTTCCAAATGGGACACCCAATTCACACATGCCAGCTTGACCCTCTGCCCATCTTCGTTGACGATCCATCGTGAATCCGTGTGAAGTGGAAGACCCTTAACTTCAACTATGGCTCCGGAGAGCAATATTGTTGTTATTAGTGCAGAGACAAAATTGAAGACCATTTCGTGTTTCTTCAGTAGTATCATGTCTATGGCTTCATATTCCGCACCTGTGAGATTCTCTGCACGCCGGAACAAGCCAATATATATCTTGAGGATGTGGGATTGTACATGTGCCAACAAAATTATTTTTTAAGTTTAAGCAACTCGTTCATTTAATGTCATTTTGTCGTTTATTTCAAAAGTAATACTTTCAAAATATTTATCGTTATTTTACACAGATTAAATAATAATAATAAAAAATAAATAAATAAAAAGAGTAATAATTTTATAAAATTAATATTTTATCGTCATTAATTTATTTTTATATTTTGTAATTCATTATTAATATATAAGAGATATAAATAAAAAAAATTAATATTAAATTAAAAAATTAAAATAATTATTATATTAAGATAATTTTTTTGGACGACAATTATAATATAATGGAGAAGTATATCTTTATCCTTCTTTATCATTAAATTATTCCTTATAATATATATGGATCCTACAATCTATCATGATAGATTGATAAGTTCTATTTGATAAATAAAAAAATTGTGTCATTTTTCTTTCTTTCTAATGTACATAATTATATCATGTTACTCAATACTATTAAGAGAATTCAATTTCTGTCTTACCAGGTGAATAAGGTGACTAGTTTAAGGTGAAGGCTTGCATATTTATTAATTTTTATGATAATGATATATATATATATATATATATATATATATATATGACCAAGTTTAATATCTATATATTATTGTGAGTCAGCGTAAATAATGAGATCCAGTGTTTGAAAGTTTCTGAATTTTATTTTCCTCCTAAAAAATACACTGAGTCAATGCCTATAAATACAAAAGTTTCAAAAATTAACTCATTAAATTACACATTTAAAGATAAAAATGATTATTTATTCTAAGATTTTTTAACCCATATAAATACAAAAAAATATGATTCTCATATCCTTCACCAATTATATTTGTTGAACTGGTCCACTCGAAATTAGGTAATTATCCACAATACTAAAATGGAGTACAAACAAATATATATTCACAAAATTTTTTCCTCCCACAAACTTTATGTTTAACATCCTACTAACTTTTAGTAAAACATTGTGGTTGATTGCTTCTTCTAGTATACTTTTTTCCCCCTCTAAGCAAGATGATAAAGTAGAATAGGTAGTTACCCACAATATTAAAACGGGATACAATCGAATATATATTCACAACATTTTGCAATTAGAATATTAACTTTAATAATTAATGTTAGATAATTATCTTTATAATTTTATTTATTGATGACTTGAGTTTAGACATTTTAATGTTATGTTTGTTTATTTTTTAATATTACTTATGTATGTTTGGATTATCTAAGAATGAAATCTTATCGTAATTATTTTTTTATTGATTTATAATTATTAACCTTATACATAAATAAAGTGTGAATCACATATACAAACATGAATATATAAGTACCAAAAGATATAAGAATGATGATCAAAATATAAAAATGAATATTATTATAAGATCTTATCTGGATCCATACCTTTATCATATCCAATCTCTAATTTTTGTTTTGCATTATTAGCGTCGTAAATGCAGGAAAAATGTATACCTACACTTCATTTTGGGATGGATTGAGACAGGGAAGGATAGGAAGATAAAAAAATGATAGATATAATAACTGATGTAATAAAAAAAAGTTGAAAAAAATAAAAATGAGATGATAAAAAAATGTAGTTTTATATCCTAAATGCATTATGTGATTGCATTGTAATAGTAACGTAGACGTACTGTGACTCCATCTGGTTTGCTAGTTTGAAGTTTAATAAACACTTGAACTTAAACGTGGTGCTAAATAATAATTGGGTAGATGATATCACGCAACCTTTGGCGACATTCTTTCTTTCTGCATTTTCTGCAGGAAATTATAACTTACTAATTTGTATATATCGTGCGTGCACTCCATAGTTTCGCTTCGAGATAAAATGAAATAACGGCTACCAAAGTTCATACCTGAATTGCGGGGAACACTGCAACACTTGCAATGCAAGGCAGTGGAACAAACTGCCCATTGCTTCTTATTTTGGTATCTATGGCTATTGCTTACTACAATCTGTGCTGTGCTCGATTTTGTTATACAATTATACCGTGTCTTTGTATGATTGCGCATCTCTTTCTTCGTAACTTTTTTTTCTTGTTGTTTGTGTTTGAAATTTTAAAATTTTAAAATAATTTGATTTAGACTTTAGAAATTCACTTTTGTGTTTCAAATTTAAATAAAACATGATTTTTTTAGTGATTTACAAGTTTCAAATGTGTGTCAGTCTGTGACAGATGACAATAAACAAGCTCTTTTATTTAGTCGTGTTTTGTTGTTTATGGTGATTTTGTCAAAGGAAAACCAATGACTGTCAGGCATAAAGAAATGAACTGTGAGACCAAGACGTGTATAATTTAAATACAAGAAGAAAACAAAAACAAATAGTATACTTAAAAGAACCTAAGAAATGTTTTACAAGCAACTTACATCAAAACATGAAACCTAATTGGGACGCACAAACTTCAAATGTACAATGAGGCAACGCGCATTCACAACTCTTCCTAGTTCCTACCCTGGCATATTTATTTATTTTTGTTCAAAATTGCGATATGCAGTTTTGGATAGGCAAAAATCTAAAAAACTTATCCACCACCATGATCCTGGCTAACCCTGCTCCTCTCTTTGCTACCCTGCCTATGATATATCACGTTAGTTTTTGACTTATGATATCAATTAAGCACTCAGTTTATGACATTAACGTAACTAACCTTTTTTCTGCAATGCAAGGTTAACTAGTAAAGCTTTATTCTGGTAGTGATTGTGCTTCGGCAAATGGGGCAGCATTCGAGGTTTTCTCCACAGTCACAGCAAGTCTGCCAAATGTGAGAAAATAACAACAGTGGGAAGAAAAGTTAATATAATGTCCTAATCATATAGTCTTAGATTCATCAAGATGAATCGGTAGCATATAATTCAACTTGTTACCTGGTGCCCGCAACCAAATGCCATATCCTTATCATTAGTAAGACAAATCGGGCAAACCTGCGGTTAACCATGTCATATGTAAACCATTGTTGACTTCTTGTGCACAGAAACATCATGAATCATGATGATCACGTCATATGTCTCGAGATTATATGAAAGTCACATCTTAAGTTGAAAAAAGAATGGTCTAAATAGTACCTTACTATCATATAAGTTTCTTGAAGATGATTCTGCGTTAACATTATCATAATATGTTGGTGTGCTCTGCTGAAAACTGTTTGAAGGAAGAGGTATTGTGCTGCTGCTGGAAGCCCTCTCATAATGAGGTGGAGGTAGAGGAACCCTGTCTGCTGAATGTCCTCTCCGTGCACTACTTTCATCAATGAAGACACGAAGCAAGTTCAGTTAATATCTTAATAAAATCTTCTATAACAGGCCATAAGTACCTTGTTTTTCTATATAATATTCATTTATTACCCCAATATGCCAAGGTCTATGGTTGCCTTATATTGAGAAGGTATCTCCATCAAAGCTGATAGTGCAAACTCTCTCTCTTTTCTGCTTGAGTCTATACTCTCTGACATTATTTCCGTAAAATTCACAAACTACATGCAGCCAAAAATAAAATATTCACATTTCAGCTTAATATGAAGGACTGTGAAGAAGTAAATGTGGCAAGTCAATAGGACTAAGTGAATTACACCAAACCTGAAAATTGTCAAATGCTCGAGCTGGGATGTTATCATCAAATTCCCTCATCATATCCCATGGTCCATCTCCAACTCCCACCAAAACTATTGAAAGTGGATACTCACTGCAATTTAAAGAGAGTAAGAGAATGCAGGGTGGCAATCCAGAAAAGAGAAAACTACAAAATTTACCTGGCTTTTACAATTGCATCAATTGTCTTCTCTTCCTGTGGACTTAGCTGGCCATGTTGTGTGTCAACACTTCTGGTCACCTGTCGCAATATTTTTAAGTATCAATGTTTTTAGATCTTATACATAAGAAAAAAAGGAATTTCTACAGTAAAATATTAGTCATTGTTGAAGCACTGACAAAATTAAGGGCATTTTAAGTTCATCTTTTGTTCAGATGTATTCATGTATCCAATTAATCATAGCAAAATATTGTAGTGAAGTAGGCGACAGACGTAGTTCAGAACTCACACACATATTATGCTAATCTAACAATTAACAGTTTTCTTCTGCAGCTATCAATGCCCAGATGTTTATGTGTTAAGGTAGATATTTATTATTATCACTAACAAAAGAAACCAAACAAAAAATTTCTTTCATAAAACAATAGCATTTTAGTTTTTTTTTTAATCTATGATACTTTAGAGTCATAATCATATAGTTAGTGTGATAACTGCCAATGAAACATTTGATGACTGGTGCACGCTTGCACTAGTTTAAAGAAATCTTCTTTTCAATCTTGTGAAATATGTATTAAAAATACCTGTCCATCAGCAATTATTAGCAGGACATGATATTGGCCGCCACTTTGCTCAACTATAGTCATGGCCATCTCAATAATTGGGGCAAATGAAGTGGGTCCTGTCACATAAATGCAACGAGTCATGCTGAGCCTAATTCAAAAATGCAATGTAAGATTATTGGTGAAGGCAGCACCTGCTAGACGCAGGCGAGGAACAATATCTCTATATCTTGACAAAACTTCCTCAAATCCATGGCAGAACCTCTCATCTGAATGGAAACTGAAGACATCTTGATCATGTGTTGATGCTGACAGAGGAAAAAAGACAAGAAAGAAACACAATCAAGTTTGCAATTTTGAAACATAAGCAATCTGAAAGCATGAAGATTTATATATGGAATTACCATCTCCAAATCCAAAACAAGGAATCAAGTTATCCTCGTCAAAAACACTTAAAGTTTTCCCAATAATCGAGATTGCTTGTTCATAAGGATTTTGACCACTTCCTATATGATGTAAACTTTTTCGGTTGAATGACCTCTTCCCTGATTTCAAAGTGATTTATGCAAATTTAATTAACAACTCACTACAAGAAATCCAAGCATCAAGATATGACTAAGAGATAAAACCTGTCCACTCGTTGCTCTTTGTAAAATCAATGCCAACAATGAGATTAGAAGATTCCAGGCCAGCATGTGAAAGAGCAGTGGTAACCTGTGCAAAATTATTTCATTATTTGACAAAATAAGGTGTTCTTCTGTGAGTAATAACCGTAAGAATGGAAATTTTGGGGAGTGAAACAACCAATAAGAATTTTCTCATGCTGGTCTTGTTGCACTATGAGAAAAGAAAAAAAGTAAAATAAAGCAATCTACTGTAAGCTTCATCCAAATATTTTCTCATACCAACCTTATTGCATTGCACTCTTGGACTAGTTTGGACATATCAGAGGTTGATAACGTGTTTACTGCTACTCATATTATTAAATGAATCAAGGGATGCTCTGCTGATTCATGCATGCATGATCAGGAAGAACAATAAAAATGAGAGACAGTAGTCTCTTTTCGTAGCAGCTTTTCTTAGGCCACTTCATTTCAGCTGAACTTGTTTAACTATATTCTATGGCTTGGATTTAAAGCTCATGCCAAGTTCAAAGATCTGCTGAAGTATAAAGGTCTGGTTAAAAGAAACGTTAGAAGTATATATAAAGGTTTTACTCGGACTTGTAGTAAAAATGTAGCAATTCTAAGCAAGGGTTTCGCAATTTTTTTTGCAAAATTCAGCATTTCTATACATTGTTTTCTTCTGGAACATGGTCCCCAAAGCCCCAAACAAGATCCATTTGCTGGTCCAGTTCTGGCACAGATTTTAACACTCTTTTCTGTGGGGAAACATGTTTGTTGTTAGACTGAATCCTTATTAAGACTTAAGAACCTCAATATTTCGATTTTCAATGTGGACCATCATAGGCAGAAATTTGAAGTCTGATTTCAGAAAGAGCATAACTGATTCCCTTTGTTTCTTTCTTCTCCTCCCTTTTGTGCTGACTGATGAAATATCAATGCCGTTCAGGTAGAAGTAGATAGACATATACTAGTTCAAGTCAATGTCATTATGTCCCTAACCCCCTTTCTTACCAAACACAAAAAGTCAATGATGTAAACAGACCAAACCAAAAATGATGGAAAAATGCTCATATATTCATACACAAAAAACACAATTATACCTAACCTAAGCAAATGACAAAAACACAATTATAAGTAAGCAAATGACAACAATTACCTCATCCAGTGAATGGTAATCATCAGCTATTCTTGAATATCTCCTATCTAACCTCCTTTTTGGCCGTGAATAGTCGTGGAATGGAGCTGGTGCACGGTGGTGAAGAGGCGTATTATAAGGATTTTGTTGTGGGTATGCATTTGGTGATTGAGGGTATCCATAGCTATCCCGTGAAGATGAAGAACCAGCAGATCCATATGATGAAACATGCCTTCTTTCAGACCGTTTTGAACTCTTACCTCCCATGATCGACTCCTTTAGAATCAACACAAGCAAAAACAAAACAACCAAAGCTGTCCAAGTCTCTAGCTGCAATTGCAAACAATATGTTAAACTAAAAGCATCGCATATATATGTTCACTGATAATCCAATCTGGAACACTGAATAAGAAAACAAACCATACAACTTTGACTAGCAGTAAAATACAAATTCTGGGAAACTAAAACTAAATGATGCATACGAAAATTTGTTCACGAAATTTCAAGGCCTAAAAAAGACACTGGCAAATATGAAAGAGAAGACAAAGAAAAATAAACTAAGGCGCTGAACTATGGAGCAATGATGACTGAATCAAATGACACCTTTCCACAAATGATGACAGTATCAACCTTTCCTCAAATGCTACAATGAAACTTAAAACTCAGAACATTTTTTTTTTCCATACCTCTAGAAGCATTGTTTCCACACAAGAATTCCAAATGAATTGTGAGAGAATTAACAACACACGCTGGATGTTAATTAATGTCTCACGCTAATCGCGTCAAGTAGAATAGCTTCTCCTTGTTGAACTAAATAGAAGGAAGAGGACAACGAATTAAGAAAGCTCCTGTTGGAAGGAAACTAGCTAGAAAGGTCAAGTCAACAACAACTGATTAATCTTTTCTTCCTATTCAATCTAGCCTAAAGAATTTATATATACTCTATCTATATTAAAATATGTGAAAAGCCTTAAAATCATACTCCAGGACAAATTAATTAACACTTTAGTTGAGAAGCTTTGTTTACATCGGCATTCAATAAGTAAATGAATAGAACGTTTACAAGTAAGCAATATATATATATATATATATATATATATTTGTCAATTTGGAATGGTATTAGCAAATTGAGACAAGAAATTGCCTTTTTATTTATTCATTCATTCATTCAATAGAAAGTGGAAGTCACTTGTGTTTTTCCTCGATCCTTCTCCGTAAAGTTGGTGTTATCACGTAAATATTTACAGCTGATAAGAAATGCCAATATACATTTTGCTATGTTGACGAGTCCCGTGTTCAAAAGGACCGAAACTTTCAAGAAATACCTCGTAAACCAAACTAATTAAATCAATCACACTATTAAGGGCTTTAATGCAACAACTTAACTTGAGTTATTAACTCTATTTTATTGGATCTGTTCTTGCTACATAGGATTTAAGAATATTTTTATTCTAATGAAAGCACTTAAGATTTTAATTTAATTTTAACAGGTCTTATTTTATCTCTCTAGCTGTGACTCCACACGCACCATAGAAGGATGAAATCTAGTTACTAGCATAATATCTTATAATTCCACTAAAGTCTCTTTTGTTAAGTAATTACGCTAATAAATGACTTAACAGCATATACACTTCTCATTAACTTATCACGTTATTATTACATATATTTATTTTTTTTTTATAAATTATATTTTTAAATATTTCATCCATTAATCTGATGTCTCTAAAGGACTAAAATCCTATTTTACAGTGTATAATGATTATGCGTTCCGTGGCATCAAGGAACACGAAGTTTGTTCCTTTTTGTCCCACCGACCATGAATCCAATCCCCTGCCCTCACGCCTACCATTGCCATCTTCACTTCCCCAATCCTAAATCAGGCCCGTCCAATCACCACCCATATTCCTTTCTTTTCTAAATTTATTTTTATTTATTTCCTTCACCTACACATTCATCAATTTAAAACGAGATAAACAATCATTTTTATTTTAACACCACAGCAGCATTTTTTTTTTTTAATTGAAATTGAAATACAAAAAATAGATAAATTCTTAATTATCAATCCGAAATTCTTCAGAGGCTGACTGGTAGGTACGGTGTGGCGGTGTTTCTTCATCAATCATCAGCAACCTAAGACAAAATCACATTTCATTAGAGTTCCCACTTTATACTCCCATGTTGTTGGTTCGCTCCAATTTCTAGGGTTTATCACATTCATATATATGCTATTAAATTAAATGGCCGGCACCGGCGACCTAGATGCCAATGCGGTGCTCAGCGACGTCGAGGACGACGGCGGCGATCCGTTTCCGACCGCCACGAAGCTTCCCTCGCCGGAAGACGTCTCCGTCGAGAAATTCCGGGAGGCTCTCGCGGAGCTCGATCGGGAGCGGCAAGCGCGCGTTGCTGCGGAGAATACGAAGTCAGAATTGCAGGTTTCGTTCAACCGATTGAAGGCGCTGGCACACGAGGCCATAAAGAAGCGCGATGAGTTCGGTCGCCAGCGAGACGACGCCATTCGGGAGAAGGAGGAGACGGCGACGCAATTAGAAGAAACCGCGAAGGAACGCGACGCGCTGCGATCGGAGATTGGGAATTCGAGCCACATGATGGTCACCGGCATGGAGAAGATCTCGGCGAAGGTGAGCAGCTTCTCCGGCAACGCGCTGCCGCTGCCGCGTTCGCAGAAATACACCGGCATGGCGGCGGTGGCGTACGGCGTAATCAAGCGCGCGAATGAGATCGTGGAGGAGCTTTTGAAGCAGAACGAGGCGACCACGAAGGCTAGGAACGAGGCGAGGGAGCAGATGGAGCAGCGGAATTACGAGATTGCCATTGAGGTTTCTCAGCTTGAGGCCACGATCAGTGGCTTGAGGGATGAGGTTGCAAAGAAGGTTTTAACTGTTGAGGATTTGGAGAGGGATTTAGCTGTTAGGGATCAGAGGCTGAATGAGGTTTCGGAGAATTTGAGCAAGGAGCAAAGTGAGGCTTTGCAGTTGAAGGAGTTTGTTGGTGAGTGTGAGGAGAAGTTGAGTAAGTTGGAATCTCGGATGGAATCACAGAGGCCTTTGTTGATTGATCAGTTGAGTTTTGTTTCCAAAATTCACAACCAGATTTGCAATGTTGTTAGGATAATTGACCACGGTAGCACCGAAGAGCTATCTGAATCGTTGTTTGTCCCGCAAGAAACGGATGTTGAGGAGAATATTCGTGCCTCTTTGGCTGGGATGGAGTCCATATATGAGTTGACCAAGATTGTTGTTCAGAAAGCTAAGGATGTGCTTGAGGAGAAGGATCGTGAGATTAAGAGTTTACATGAGACGTTGGCTCGGTTAGTTAGGGAGAAGGATCAAATTGGTTCTTTTCTTAGGAGTGCTTTGTCTAAGAGGGTGGCAGTTGATCCGTCTTCTAGAAAGAGTGAGCTGTTTCAAGCTGCAGAGAATGGGTTGAGAGAGGCTGGAATAGATTTCAAATTCAGTAAGCTTCTTGGAGATGGGAAAGTTGCAGCTTCAAATGACAAGTCTGATACAACGGAAAAAGAAGAGGATGAAATATACTCCCTGGTTAAGCATTTGTTTCTCTTCCTAGTTTTTAATGAAACTTGTTCCCATCGTACTTTGCATTTTGAAGACCCGTCAATGAATTCTTTGTGCATGCATGCAGGCTGGTGCTTTGGAGGATGTTGTTAAGGCATCTCAGCTTGAGATCATCGAGCTGAAGCATACTGTGGGTGAATTAAGGTACTTAACATCAGAATTAAATGCATAGTTGCTTGCGTATTTGCAATTTGCAGTTGTGTTGACATCATAACTTTTTTTCTTTGCATATTGCTTAACTGCATTAAGGGCAGAGTTGAGCTTACTTAAGCAGCATGTAGAAGCTCAGGCCAAGGAGCTTGACCATAGAATGCATCGGGTAGAGGAACTTGAAGAGAAGGAGAGAGTGGCAAATGAAAATGTAAGTCTAAATTTGTTTGTGATTTTAATTTGATCTAGTTCCTTAACCATGGACAGTTTTATCTTTAATATTTGTATATTGTAGAACATAGAATTTTGTTGTGTATCCTAGGCTGTGGATAATTTGTAAGGGACATTTGATTGTTTGTACTTCTCTGTCACAAAGTAACAACTTGGCCTATTTGTAATGTAGATTGAGGGACTAATGATGGACATTGCTGCCGCTGAAGAAGAAATTAACAGATGGAAAGTGGCAGCAGAGCAAGAAGCTGCTGCAGGCAGAGGCGTCGAACAGGAATTTGTGGCACAGGTATGTTATTCATTACCAATATTTGTTGACACGTTTTCTATATTTGGAGGATGTGACCAAAAAGAAATTTTCAGTTGTGCCCAAGTATTCTTAGAGTTTAATGTTTTTAAATTTTGATTTATTATTTTTTTTAAGTCCAACTTTGATTGTGCAATGATGAATTGCGGAGTTGAAAATTTGCGTTTCATGAAGCCCACTTGTTTTGGTGTGAAAAATTAATTCTTGCACTTTTCAATGAAAAACACATGTCCCAATGTAAATTTATGACAGATTAATTTGGACACACATCCTAATTATGTTCATTGATTCAAATTAATTTTATCAAGATCAATTCCACTCAACATTAAAACAAATGGGCTCTAAATACATTTAGCTAGTAGCTGGTTGCTAGTGGTCATGAACCAACTATCTCAAAAGCTTTAGATATTGGGTGGAAGCAAATGAATGATTTTATATATCTAATGTGTCCCCTCATGAAAGAACCCTTTGGGCCTATAGTGTGGATAGCGTGCAGGCTCACCAATAGGAATCTCAGGGAGAAGAGCTGAATGATCACATGAATAGCAGTAGTTATTGGTTTGTTGTGACTGAGTCCAGTTAGTCGTTTGGATGGTTAGAACGGCTGCTAATGCTACCCGCTGAGATGTTATGTTCGTGTGTATAAATATGCATAAGGCAAGCTAATGCATTCTTTTCATAATGACCAATAAGAATAGTTCATGAGGCCGTGGCTGGAGTGAAAGTCCTCTTCCTCTAGATTCTCCTATTCCTCCATTCATTGTCCCTTTTCTGCATGTCATGTCTCTGATACCTAAGAGCTATCACTTGTCCTACCTTGAGCTGAAATTTATTTAGAAGAATGGGGACTACAAAAATCAAACTCTAGATTCTGTTTCCGTAAACACTTTAGTACACCACGTCATGAGCTAATTATCCCAAGAATTTAAGTAATCAGTTTGGTTTGGGAAAATGTTTTCTGCTTTTTACTTTTGATTATAAGAATGTTACCTTATTTTCACTTTGTTTTCTGATTTCTCAAACCAAACAGCTTCTCAGTTTTTAGTTGAAAGCTGGTTTTATATCTACTACTAATGACATCCTTTTTCCATGAATTCCGTTACTGCAATCCCTTGGCTCTCTAGCATTATCATCTCACTGAAAAAAAAAAATTGCTGTAACTACAGCAAGTTGATATTTTAAGTTGAGATCATAGAAAGCCACCCGTTGGTGGATTTTTTGTCAATGCTATTGTATGTTTTCATCGAATTTTCCTAGTGATAATTGCTGTCTGCAAATCTGCAGTTGTCAGCACTTAAGCAGGAATTTGAAGAGGCAAAGCAATCCATGTTAGAATCAGAGAAGAAACTAAATTTCAAAGAAGAAACAGCTGCTGCTGCCATGGCAGCCAGAGATGCAGCAGAAAAGTCTCTTAAGTTAGCAGACTTGAGGTCATCTAGACTAAGAGACAGAGTAGAGGAGCTTACTCATCAGCTCGAAGAGTTTGAGAACAGGGAAGATTCAAGGAGCCATAATCGGCCTAGATATGTATGTTGGCCATGGCAGTGGCTCGGCATGGACTTTGTTGGATTTCAGCAGCGACCCGATACACAACAGGAGGCTTCTAACGAAATGGAACTTTCCGAACCTCTATTATAATTGGGCATTTTCTTTTCTCTTCTTTTTTATGTTCTTTTGTGTATTTATGTTAATTTCTTCAAATTAATGTTACAAAGTTGTAGTTTATACCATCAACATGTTCCACCATCTCTTAGAATGCAACCATGGTGGTTACTGGTTGAGCATTAGGCTCCTGTAAAGTGAGAAAGTGTCTGAAGTGTGAAGTATACAAGTGAGGGTGTGCTCACGCTTGAATTAAAATAGGTTAAGTTCATCAAACACTTCAATTCTAATTGACATAAAATGCATCTTCACTTATTCACTTTATAGGTTTTCTCACTTCAGGTGAGCCGTTTCCCAGCATTATCATGTTGCACCTGCTTCCGGCTTGAGTAGCTTACTATTGCACTTTGGGTGTTTTGAATGGACATTTCATGAAAGCAATAAACAAATACACTGTCATTACATTACAGTAAACGTAACCCTGGTTTCTGTATCTGCTCAATATAGTGCATTTTTATGGGTCGGTGCCTAATTGTCAATCGAGTTACAACATTGTCGGCTTCTGTATGGACGTTTCTTCCATTGAACAAATTGGCTTTTGGGGGATCTATGTATTCGTCAATGTCTCCCTAGCAAGTCTATATTGGAACAGGTGGAACAAGTGGGTCGGGCAACCACTCAACATGTGAAATCTCTAGAAACTATAGCGGTCTCAACGTCGTTGGACGACATTTAATTGTCCCTCTTTTTTGTTTTATTATCAAATAGATTCAATACAATTTTACAAATAAAATTATGATTCTTTTTTACCTTTATTTTGCTTTTGTACCGATTAGATCCAGACATTTTATTGGAAGGTGTCGAACAAATATTCTAAAAGAGACTGCATATTAAGGGGGTGTTCCTCAACTGGGTTAGATCTTCACTCAGTCTTAAACTTTGATGGCATTAGATTTGAAGAAGTATGGAAATATACGGGTTTAACTAAAATTGGACCTAAGTACGACAAAACTAAATTAGTGGTGTGACTAAGAAAAATCATGTCTTGTAATCTAGTCGACATATGTTTGTTTAATGGCAAGATATGTTGTTTTCATTTTGCTTCTTAGTTGTAGACATTGTTGGAACAATTTTTTTATATAAGCAAATGTTAACAATTAATATGTTATGTTAATTGGAACAATCTTTTTAAACTGGTAGTAATGTTCTAAACATATTTGATGACCCATTTCCAGTCCTAGCGCAACACCAAAGATGTTGTTGCTCATGTATGTATAGATTAACATGTTTGGAAACATGGAGAATAAAAGAATCGCATTTGAGACGTGAAAGTTATAATTATTAATTTTTAAAAATCATATTCTAAATGTGAAATTAAAAACGCTAAAGCATGCAGTGTGAACTTTCAACAGTGGCGGAGTCATGATGGTGTGGAGCATTAATTAAACTTGGAGCATGTTTTAATTTTTCGCTGTGCAATTTGGTACGATAAAATGTAATGTATAAGCATTTCACTTTTTAGGACAAATCTTGATATAAGTTAAAAAAGCGCGATATTTATTGGCCATTGATCATACT
The DNA here is from genome assembly GCF_000004515.6 of Glycine max. Taxonomy (NCBI): domain Eukaryota; kingdom Viridiplantae; phylum Streptophyta; class Magnoliopsida; order Fabales; family Fabaceae; genus Glycine; species Glycine max. Next base: position 36,310,082 of record NC_038241.2, read on the forward strand.
TGGCGTGAAAACTTAAAAAGCCCCACACTCTTAAGAAACTACTACTACTTAATAGTATGAACTAATGTTAAAGAAGCTGTTACTAATTTATAATAAATAATCTCTAATAATTCTCGAGAAGAAAAAAAATAAGATACAAATTTGTGGTTTAACAAAACTACATGTAGTGGTGGGGAGGGAAAAAAGAGGCTAACCTTCAAAGATGTTTGTTATTTTCAGGAGGAAAAGGCAAATTAAGAAAGACCAAAACCCCCCAATTTTCAAGGACTAAAAAAAGAATACCAATGACATATAGAATCATCATCTGTGGTGCTAAATTATTGCTTCAGCGCTTTGTTCTGCATTTCTTTTTGAGCAAAATACCATCAGGAGGGCGTGTTAGCATGACACTGCAACGGCCATAAAGATTATATGAATACCTTAAGATGGTTCCCAATTTGGACCTTGCCCTGAAAACTCCCCTCACTTCAAGCATAACGCCATTGCCTTCCATTTGTTTCACAAGCCTCTGGCTCTCTCTTAATGGCAGCTGAACTTGACTAGAGACCATGTGGATATATGCAAACCTTGATTGAAGCCTTGCAGCATAGAAAGGCTCAACATATTGAGTGGCAATAAGGGTACTTCCATAGTAGAGATAAATGATCACTGAGCTGAAGTCCACATGCACCTTCTTGTTTGGATTTGTGAAGTTAGCCAGCATGGTTAGATCAGCATTGAGTAGGTATCCAAGGTCAAGGTATGCAGCATTTAAGGTCACACTAGACACATCAAAATGAGGACTTTGGGGGCGAAATACAAAGTACACTATAAGGACTATTAAGCCTCCTATGATTATGATAAGCCAAAATATCACACACAAGCAAGCACCTAACCATGTCAAGGGTTGAGACTTTTGCTCCTTGGGCAACTTTATACCGCTGAGGCGGGGATCGCGGCGTGGCTGGTGCCGATGCTCGGGGGGATAGTTCAGCGGTGGCAGCAGTGGAGGGACATCAGCCGAGGGAGGTGGTTCTTGAAAATTTACCTTTGACTTAACCGGCCGGAAACCTTGATTTGTTGGCTGTCTACGTGGACTTCTTTGCTTGCCACGGCGAGGTTCTTGGAGAATAGGTGGTGGTGGGTGTGGATGATCTTCTACCTGAGGTTGCAATGGAACATGGTCTTCATGCTGAGGTCGTGTTCGTAATGGAACACGATCTTCATGCTCAGCTGGCAATGCAACTGGTATAGGTGGAGCTACTTGTGTGGATGGTTGGTCTCGGCGTTTTCGGCGTGGCACAAGTGGATAAGGTTCGGTATCACGATCATCTATATATTCAGGCTGTGATGATCTTGAAAAATGAGGGTTGGTTTCTCGACGAGACATGGTGTGGTTGTGCGAAAATGTATGAGAAACAGAAAGGCAGTGATATGAGAATGTTATTAAGCTAATGGAAAAACGAGGACAAATCAAGCCTAAAACAAAAATTAAAGCATATTAAGGGAATGAGAATGACTTCATGGGAACTTCAAGGATGATTCATATAAAGGCAAAGAATCAAACATAAGCCACTTATGTGGGGCAAAATGTTTCAATTCTTTATTTTAAACATTTAACACCCGAAAGTGATATCATGTATCACTTATGGATGCTATGCTTAGCTCAAGCCTTGGAGTGGATGTGTGAAATTTAGACTTGAGTTGCCGAGCTTATTAGTGTCCTATAGTATAGAGAATTTGAATCCACATTAGAGAACAAGACCTTGTGTGAATTTACAGGTGGCATGGATTCTTGGACTATGAAGATTTCAAAATTTATTATAAAATCCCCTTCAAATTGTAAATGTTAGGGAAAAGACCTGATCATGCAAGGGGAAAACATACATTCTAACTTAAGTCTAAAGCACTTTCAGTTTCTTGTACCACAATTTACATTCACACAAACAAGACTGCGGAAGATACCTTTCCCCTACTTTGGTCCAAAATACGTGGACCCCAAATACAGACTGCGAATTCTAGCACACTTTAAAAGTTAAGAACAGCCGATTGAAGAGAGGAACTCGTTATGACTTATGAGTCAACATTCGATCAATTTAAAAAGAAATCAATATTTTCAGCTTAAATAAATAAAGCAATGTGTTAAATATAAGAATATAAGAACAACAGCCTAAACATACTCATTTCATAAAAAAGAGACAAGTATATGAAACAATTTCAAAATTGGCAAAAATGAAAGGTATATATGCCCATAATATAACAAACTCATTTTATGGGTGGCAGCTTAAATTACATTGATGAACTTCAGGCGCTTGAGCATTTTTTTAACTTTTCCAGCAACTGAAGGAGGCTATAATTTTCAACAGATCAGTCAAACAGCACCCTCACACGGCGCTCTCTCTCTCAAAAAAAAAAAAAAAACCAAAGTTCAAAGGCAAAATAATGCAATAGCTACAAAACAACTACACAAAAGTTTGTGATTCATTGGCTAACATCAATTCCCCAGGCTCATGTCACTGTAGTAAATGCCTCAATTCAATAGTTGTAAGAAATTTTCTCTTCAAATTTTGGAATGGAGATGGATGTTGGTCTTTTGTTGACTTCAAATTTTCTATATTTTCCAAGATCTGGTCAGATGTATTGTTAACAGTCCCCAGATGCAGACAGGCCACGGTTCAGCAAGTGAGTCTCCATTTTGTTTCTTTTCAACACTTCCATTTACTCCACGTCACCCCAAAACAGATGTAAGTAATGTGATCAGCCAAACCCATAAACTACTAAGATTTCATGATCAAATGTCAATAGTTAGCATTCTAACTCCTCCATTCTTACATCGGATAACCTAGTTCAAAAGAGCAAAAGGCTACCTAGGACAGTAAAAAACTATTGCAAGTAGAAGCTTTCAATTGAACATAATATTAATAATTTAATAGGTTGTTAGTGTTTACGCCACTAGCACAGAATGTAAATAACTAATCACAAGTTCAACTTGTGGAATAAGCCTCTTCTTGCAAATGCAAGATAAGGCTGCCACTGGTTATTCCTGGTCTAACGATGTTCAAAACCAGAGGGAAAAATCCATTTCTTCTTCTAAAATCCTATATTCAGGCAAGCTGAAGTCCAGTTTCATTTTGATGACCTGGGATTATATTAGAAGTGGATTTTTCAATAAAACTAGGTTAAGAGTTTCTATAATTGGTGTAATATGTGTGAATGAAGAACTTGAGATACCACATGTTAGAGAAAGATTTGTTATTGAAATGAAAATCTTTGAGAAATACACAATGGAAGAGAGTGAGTGAATGAATGAAGAAAAGATTTGTCAACCCAGTTTCCAAACTAATTCTAAAATGTAGCAGTTTGAAACTAGTTTCCTAATACACGCCACATTTGCTGACATTTAGCCACCAACATGGCATTTTCTTAACTATTTCCATTTTTTCTGTCATACTCCAGAAGTTGCTTGGATGGTGGACCCTAGATGATTCATTTCTATTTGGAAATCATCAAGAATCCAGGCGTATATCCTTCATCTGTACATTCTCTTTGCCCTCCTTTGTTCTTTTTATTTCTTCTCCAATTTTCCATCAAACCAATCTGCAAATTGCTAGTTGTGCTGGTTGTAGTTGTCCTTCAGCTAGTCCTGTTCCAAGGTGCAACATTATCTTGGGTAGAATCTATTGGCAAGGAAATACTAGCATACAATTAACCAGGGTACATTAATATCATTATATAAAAAAAAAAGACTAAGGAACTTATTTTATTTCATATGTAAGGTATGGGGATTGATAACATGCAAAACAATACATATAATCAAAGTTCCAGTGAAACCATGTTCTGACTCCTTAGGTTCAGCACAACTACAGAGAATACACATCTGTGGCACTATCAAACTAAATGTAACAACTACAGAAAGTGTTATTTTAATATAAGATTCTCCAGCATAAATGCACTATAAACTATCCCACCCACAAAAGTGAAAATTTATTAAGTAACATAAGATAAGGCAGTTTCCAGTCAGTCTCCATTGATTCAGCAACCTTCAGAAACACTATGCAACCTTTAAATGATTCATGCATCCATTTTTTTCTTACATTGTATTGTTTGTTTTCTTTCATATAGGGGTTAGCAAAAGTGGCAAAATCATATTATATGTCATGGTTCTCTAATAAAAGAACGCGCTGAAATTAAAGGAGTAGAAACATACTTCGGATAAATGTAATGATCATGGTGACATTTCTTTGGAAAAGCTTGAAGTTCCATGCTGCAGATACAGGCAGAAGCATCATAACTTACCAGAAAATAATGCTAATAAAGGTCAGACAAGTTGAATTTTGTAACAGTATAATCCTACAAATATGCATATTCTTGTTGCTAATCCAAATCTCAGAAGCAATACATAACTTGTGCCAGCATCACAGTTTTTCAGAAACTAATAAATTTGAATCTTGAAACCTAACAAGGCTACCTAGTGAATCTTTTTTCCACATCCACAATTCTCCACTGAGTTACATGTCTAGACATAGACACAAATAGTAAACCGATGATCTGTTAATAAAGGTTCCAGAGTTTATTGTTCAACAATTTGCTAGGATATAGCAAGGCACTAGGCATAAGCCACACCAAGGTGAGATCACCAATGAAACCATATCTTCATAGTTCAAACTATGCACTGCAACCACAAACTTCATCTTGATGAAACAAGACAATGTTTTACCAACATTAAGGAGTTGTTAACCTTAGAAGGGTGCTATACTATTATTAATAATTAGAACCATAAAATGTTCATTGATTTTCTGCTATGCAAGGCAGGACATGAATCAATCTGAATTGAGCTGCCACTGGTCAAAGATTGACTCAAATAGTATGAAGACAGCATAAGACTAACTCAAAGCCACCCTCAATATGAAATCTGAAGAAACAACAACTGGGATTTGAATAGGCAGCTGGAGTGATTCCAACCAAATCATCAATTACTGAAATTAGTTGTGCTGGGTGAGAAACAAATCCATAGCTCTCAATGTATAACAATTGCCAAAAGTAAATGAATGCTCTGTTCACTCTGCTGACATTATGAAACAAAACTTGGATACCATTACTTCCATTGGTAGCAAGAAACCATTAGAGCACAGTCCTCTGTATGAATCCTTTACAAGAAGCTGGTCTGTGAATAAGTATGTTATACAGCACATAAGTATGTAGGAGCACAGAGACACATAAAGGTATGGGATGGCACCACAAGCGCCATAAAAATAGGTGTATTATATCCAGAGAAAACTTTTCAGGTCATTACCTGCAGATAACATTTCAGGTCAGGTCAGGTCAGGTTTGCTAAGCCTTGGTGTATTGTATCCAGAGAAAACTTTTTAAGTCAGGTTTCCCATTTGAAAGAAAGGTGTGATGAATTTGAGAGGATCAAAACACAAACTAGTGTCATGTTGTGCCATCACTTGATTGAATGGCAATGACTAGAGTCTCAGAGAGATGTCTGTCAAGTGTAAAACCTCTCTCCATCATCTGATCCCAGACCCTACAGGCCAGTGAAATCTTTTTTCCCCTTATAAGCCCTCCAACTATCAACTTGTAAGTTACCCCATCAGGGTACAAACCTTTGCTCTGCAGTTCATCAAATAGGCACATGGCATCCATAACTCTAGAAGCCTTACAAAACCCATTTACAAGTGCATTGTAAGAGATGACATCTGGATTTACCCCATTCTCAACCATGTCACAAAAAACACTATGAGCCACATCAACCTTCCCATTCTTGCACAGATGATCAACTACTGCCGTATAGAATATACAATCGGGAAGAACACACATCCTTGTCATTTCATCAAGCAGCTTCTTAACCACATGGGTACTTCCTTCCCTCAGAAATGCATCTATAAGTACATTAAATGTCACCATGTCCGGCCTAATCCCCTTCCCGCACATTTCCTCAAACAACTCATAGCCCCTCCTAGTCTGGCGTGCCTTACAGAACGCCGTGATCACAGTATTATACGAAACAACATCACACATCCCTTTGGTCTGCATCCTCTCCACCATCATCAAATAAGCCCTATCCACCATATTTGCCTTGCAAAAACCCTTCAACAGCTCATTATAGCTATACAAATCCGGCTCCACCCCACTCCTCTCCATGGTCTCACAACTCACGGCTCATCACATCCCTCATCACAACAGTAATTCAACAGTGTGTTATAAGTAACCAAATCCAGCACACACCCGTTCCGGCTCATAAACGCCTTGATCTTCATGGCCTTATCAACCCTCCCCATCCTACAAAACCCATCAATCAAAGCATTGTAAACTAAGCTATTAACCTTCACCCCACCCTTGATCACACCAACAACAAGCTCATAAGCCAAATCAACGCGCCCCCCACCGCACAACCCGACAACAAGAGCAACACAGGCTTTATAATCAGGGTTCAACCCTCTGTCAATCAAACGACGCCAAACCCTAGCAGCCTCGTCAAAGCGTTTAGCTCTGCACAGCGCGTCGATAATAATTGTGTAGGAAACGACGTCGGGGTCTCTTCCCTTGGAGGGCATGGAGTGGAAGAGTTCGAGGGCGGTTTCTAAGCGATTTTGGCGGCATAAGAGGTTGAGGTAAGTGTTGAAGGCCCAAATGTCGGGGACGAAGCCGAGGGCGTCCATGTCGAGCAGGAGCCTGTGGATGAGGGGGAGGTTAATGTTGTTGGGGGCGGAGCAGAGGGCGGAGATGAAGCGGGAGTAGGTGAAGGGGAGGAGGGAGAAGCCGCGGGGGATGACGTGGCGGCGGTAGAAGTGGTGGGCGAGGTGGAGGCGGGAGTGGCGGAGGAGGACGCCAATGAAGCGGTTGTAGTCGACGCTGAAGACGCGGCAATTTGATTGGGTCATTTGGTCGAACAGGTGGATGGCTTGGTTGATGAGACCGGCTTTGACCAGGTTCGATATCTGAGAGCGGTATGCGAGGCGGTGTGAGCCAATGCAGCTCTGATACATATCAATCCAAATCCAAAGGCATAGCACCAGCAACCGCCCAAATCCTTATTCATTCACCTTCACCTCTAATGCTGCCTTTAATAATGCCGTTGTGAGTTATGAACGCAGCAACCAAAGTTATAAAGAGACACACCACACCTACTGCATGGTGCGTGCGTGCGCGCGTGAGTGGTGACAACACTGCTTCTTTGTTTTCCCTGTTCTCTTCTCGCTGCCACTGCAACCAGAGGTGAGGGGAGGGAAGAGATTTTCTTCAATTTTGTTTCTCTCTCTTACGAGGACTCCTTTTGTTAAATCATATGAATTGAAAAGATACATGTATTTTCTTTTTTAAAATGAGAGAAAAACACTAATACATATTAATTAGGTAAAAAATAATTAAATAAAAAGAAAGAGAGAATTCAATAATTTTTTAAAAAATAATATAAATTACTAATAAATTTAATATTATTAACTAAATTAATTTAATTTTTTAAAAATAATCTTATATTGAGATATTACTATTTAAAAATTGGATTTATTTAAAATAATTAAAATATTTATTTAAACTGACTTTAGACGTAACTTTTAAACTGAAACGTGTAATTTTAGACATTAATTGTAAGTGTTTAGAGGCATTTGTTATTTGAGTTAGAGCATTTCTTCCCTACAGCTAAAAAATTCACAAATTTAAAACCTTTATTTTATAATTAAAAAAGGTGTGCTGGGTGATTTTTTTTAGATAGGGTTTTCATACTATAATCATGATTGATCTTGTTTAACTTTTAAAATGAGACAACATCTTAATTCAAACACTTTAAAATTATATAAACATTTATCAACATGTATATTCAAATGCAAATAGTTTATTTAATTGTTTTTTTAAAATAAAAAAAATCAAGAGGGGCTAATTAACTAGAAACCTTTGTAAGAGGATACTCCAAAGTCAACATACAATAACAAATTCAGAAAACTGGAACATACTTAAATTCTGGTGGTTGATTTGCTTCCCTAAAAACATTCTGAGATGTGTGAGACTCCAGGCATCCAACATTTTATCATGTGAATAGCCACTTTCAAATCACTTTCCACGGCTATTCTCTAAGCAAGTTGCAACCCTTCCCTTGTGCCGCAAAGTTCAGTCTGGGTGACCTGCCAAATATTAATTTTCTCCTGGTCCACAAAACACCAAAGTGAATAAATAAAATAAATAAATAAATAATCTCTCAGTTTGCATGCCTATGAGCATCTTTTGAGATGTTAAAGCTCACCCAGTCAACAATATTTTCCAGAGTAAAATTTTGCGATACATTATTATCAGAAGTGATAGTCACACTTCCTTAGATTTCTGACAATCCCTCATAAGATGAATGATTGTTTCTAGAGTGCCAAAACTCATTGGGCACACCTCATTATCTCCCATATATGCCTTTGAGATCTCTGGACATTAGTAAAAGCAAGTTCCTTGACACTATCCAAATATGCATTTTGATCCTTTCTGGCACCTGCATGTAGTCACCAAATCGTTTCAGAAAATATTGGTTAGCATCATTATTTAATTTTAAGTGCTTATAACAAGCTTTTATATATTAAAAACTTGTTGGAAAAAATCTTAATTAAATTATTTTCCCAAATGAACCCTAAATGGCTAAATACATAACAAAAACTAATCGTAATACAAAATTAAACAAGCTTTCGTTGTATATTCAAGACGAAATACACAGTGGAAATTAATCAATTTTTGTTTGCAGTTAATTTGTTTTTCTAATGCGTGCAATGTTCTTTATTTAATTATGGGTTAAATATGATATTGGTCCTCCAAAAATAATAGATTGTAACAATTGAAAGTTATAAACAAGAAGGCAATGTTCCTCCAATTGTTGAAAATTTGAGAAATATCCTAACATTGTAAAGAGAAAAAAAATCAAAATTGAATGAGTGATATGTAAGAATGGTAAAGAAAATTAAAAGTGGGATAAAAAACACTTTCATGGCATATAGAAGGAAAACAAGGGCATAAGAAAAGAACGCCAATGGATACAAAAAAAAAACTATACCAACATGTGCCACATGTTGCAATGTTTACAATCAATAAACATGTCACTTCATGATTTATTGCATTTTTGTTGAAAACACGTTTTTTGTCGCGATAAGATTATTCTTGAAGGAGATGAAGAACCACAACGCTCTAAAATGGAGTGCAGGGGTGAACTCACCAACTTGGACATGAACTCATGATTTTGAGCAATTCTACATGAGTTTATTTGAGTTCATAAAAAATGTTTTCACAATCAATTTAACTTCATTTATATATGTCAATTTGGATGAATTTACAAGTGGATACTCGACTTTGACAACAATGGATGAACCAATGATGATGTTGGGTCATATTCAAAACTTATTGGTGTTTTTAGGCTAGAAGATGATGTGTATGCCCTAGAAGAAAAAATGTTATTCTTTTATTATTCTTTTTAAACAACTTCTAGTTATTTCAAATATCCTTTTCAATTCATCTTTCCATAATTGTTAAGCATGCTTAAATTAAATTTTTTTATAGTCATTTCAAGAATAAATAACATATAATAGTGACATCATCCTCTAATCTTATGTTTTTCTTTCTGCCTACAACAATAAAACGTTGTAATTTGAGAACAACCATATAGCAAGAATTTAAAATTAACTTGAGAGAACCAATAAAATGTAACTTCAGAAGAATAACTACATACCAAATGATAATGGCTTGAAAAGAATAGGGAGTTGAATGTAATTTGAAGCACAATTTATACACTCACCAGAACTCACGAATTCAATCACAATTGTAATTTTGTTAAAAAAACATTAATATGATTTTTAGCTAGGAATTTCAACAGTAACTTTTCCTAAATTTGGTTAAATTGTGCACAGTGATAATTTTTACTAAAACATTTATTTCATGTTTAGCTTCTTTACGTTTTCCCCTCAAATTTTCACATTCACGCCCATTTTAATCGTGACGTTGAAGTAGTTTAATGAGGGAGAGCCAATTAAGTCTCCCACCATGGGAAAAAAATTATAGTCATGGAAAGTTTGCGTTTCTTAGGATAAGTGTTGGACTACCATAGGCCTGTATACACTAGATTTTTTTTTTTTTAAAAAAAAGAGATCCCCTTTAATCGCAGGTCCGATGTATCTCCTTCTCGTTGGCATTGTCACACTTATCCTTGCCAGCATCGTCATAGTTTGGGTCTACAATGGCTTCTATGTCCTCAACAACAACTTGTTGGGAAAATTCGGACTTTTCCATTTCGTGAAGTTAAGATAGACACTTAATAATCAAAGATAGTAATGGGAGCATACGATTATAATTCTCCAAAATGGAGATTCTTCCACTATACAAAAGAATGGTAGGATTACAAAGATATGTTTACAAAATTGACTCACTCTACGGTGACTCATTCAAGCTTGAGGATAGAGATTTCTCAAGTTATTTATCTTCTCTCTCAAAGAGACTCTCTAACTTCCTAGCTTTCTCACTCTAAGAAGTGGATTCACTCTTGTCTTGGATGGTTAGGAATAAAGGTTCATACCCTTATTTATGTTACTCCACCTCCACAATGAATGGTGGAGATTACTTGTATCTTAAGGTGGAGATTAATTATCTAGAATGGTCCACACATTCTAGGAGTTTTTACTCCCTTCCATATCATTCCATACTTTTCCATAAGGTTCCATAAGGTTTCACACATCTCCAGAATATTCTAGAGGTTTCCACATTCTTCCATAAGCTTCTAGAGAGTTCTACACTACTTTGGAGTTCTCCAGGACATTCTAGAAAATTCTACACTTTTCTAGAAAGCTCTAGAATTTTCTAGAACCTCTCCAATTAAGGAGGAGTCCTAACACAACTTGCATGTCTAGATTAACCTCCATCATCCTCCTTCAACCATTATACGTGTGTGGTTTTTTTTTTCCAGATCTAGTTGTTGTTGATGTATGTTTTCTCATATATGTTTGTGTGTGAGTTTTTGATTTGTAGATCAATTATAGGTTGAATTGTTAAGGAAGCAACTGTGATAGAGAGAGATTGGTGGGGCGAATTCAGATAGCCACTATCAAAGCGTCAGTTTCATGACGGTATAAATGGCAGCGAAGTATGTCTATGATGACAAAAGTCTTTGTTTTGGAAGAGAGGCTATTGAGGGAAGAACTTTGTCACCGTCATTGCGAAAGTCATTGTCATTGGTGGCAGAGGGAGAAGAGTGAGTGTGGCGACAACAGTGGAGGAGGAAGACAGTGATGGTGATGAGGGGAAGAAACAGAGACAATAAGAGGAAGATTGAAAGAGGAGATTTCTTTTTTTTTTTATATAAAAAAAATATAATATAATATAGGCAAATCTATGGTGGAACTACACTTATCTCAAAAAAAAAAAAATTCATATCCCATGGACCACTTATGTTTCCTACCGTGGGAGACTTAAAAAGGTTTAAGTTCCCTATGTTAGCCTGCTTCTCATAACATTAAGTTCTTTCCATATTCACTTTAAGCTCTTTTTCAAAATATTATCTCTTACTTCTTTTTTTTCCACTCAAAATGTTATTAGGCACAATTGCTTCTCTTCGCTATGTTTTTGCTTCAATGCTTTTGTTTATCTAAAAAGACTTTTGAGCTTGATCATTTCTCTTCATCACATCTACTATTAAGATGGGATTCAACTTGTCTTCAACACGTATGAATATTTTATTATTTTTTCAATGAATTTGAGTTTCCAATGTAGATCAGGTTTAATGATCATTTGGTGTGTTCAAGTTTCTCTAACATCTATCTACAAGTTCAAGCTTTTCTAGCATTGATCACCATGAAATTCATTATGTCTAAGAAAGCGAGTTTGATTTTGTGTTTTTTTTTTGTTTTGATTTTACATGTGTAGATCAAGTTTGATGTGTCATCAGTGCGTTTGAGTCTTGAACGTTTGATCTTTTTAAGCATAAATCATCACCAGGTTTATCATTGTAATGAAAATAAGTTTAATTTTGTGACTATTTTTTTTTTATCATGAATGTGGATTACAAATATGATTTTGTGATTTTTTTTGTATTTTTTAATTATGAGTTTATCATGCTTTGATTTTATTTTAGACAATGGTTTGATTACCATTTTTATGGACAGTTTGTACTTTTTTTTATTCAAAAAATTATTTATTCTATTTTTTCTCGCTTTTTCTTACTAAAAAATCGTGAAGGAATAATTTTTTTATACAAACAAGTAATTTGTATAAAGAACTCACTTTATTTGCTCTGACCATAAAATTTCAGTTAAACAATGTTGTGTAATTATAAGAAACCACCGGTCAAACCCAAAAAAAAAACTTTAAGAAATCCATTGACCAAATTTGAGTACAAAAAATTATTTTCCCATTATATATATTGAAATATTACAAAATTTTGACTAAAGAAATATGAACTCTTTTTAATGATGTTTTAATGTTGTTAGTATAAAAAGAATTTTCCAGATGATAAATAAAATCAATTCAAATCCATATTCTAGAACAAACAATTATTTCTCTGGTCAAACATTTTTTCATTGTAACATCTTCTAATAAAGAACTATTATAACAGTTTGACTAAAAAAACACAGGTAATGACCAAGTATATACAAAAAAAAATGGGAAGGAATCAAATTAAATTATATTATATTGATGTAATAATTATTATATTATTTGTATAATTTGATATAAAATATTATTTTTATTTATCAAATTATTAAACTATATTTACATGTTATTAAGATGTTTTGTCAAATTTTATTAAAATTAAATAATAATAATAATAATTAAATAATTTATATTTTAATATATTTTAAAAGATTTATATTATGTTTAATCTATATAAACGAGATATTAAATTATTTTAAATTAATATGAAATTTTATATGTGTATAATTTATATAAAAAAATTTCAATTCAATCAAACAATAAACTTTAAAAATATTATTTAATTAAAAATTATAAAATAATATAATATTATCAAAATTACACTGTTATAATTTGTGTTATAATTTGATTTTATGATAAAAAAATATAACGAAAATTAAATTCGGTAGGATTTCCTTCACTGGTTTTTAAATGCACATTACAATAGCACCTTATATAAATATTATTAAAACTGATGATATAATTAATAGGGGAGGAAGAAAGTCAATTAAAATGACAAAAAATGCAGATTTAAAGAGGCACAGTATTTATTATTATATTTAAGAAAAAGTGTTCCAAAACTGAGGTGGCACTTTGACGCATTATGTCTCGGTCAAACTGAATGAGCATGACCACCCAGCCCCACTTTTATTTCCATTTCTCGGCAAACTCCAAACTCTTCTTCAGTTCCCTCTGCCTCTTCTGTTTTACACACACCACCGCTTTCTCTCTTCTCTCTCTGCAAGATCCAAACTTTAAGTGTATGTGTTTGAATTCTCCTCTCTTTCTAACAAGAACGAGTCAGAAGTGGGTCACGGTCAATGGTTTTAGGTGAGAAAAAAACTCGAACCTAGCCGCAACACAACACCTATCAATACCATACCATAACCATTTCTTTTTTACCGTTCCAAGCTTTTGCTTTCGACCCATTATTACTTCTGTTAATGGGTTTAAAACCCAATTAAAAAGTTCGAATCTTGTCGATTATCCATGTTAGGAGAAGAGAGTAACAACAACAACAACGACCGCGGCGGCGGTCACCGGAGAACAACACATTCCCGATCAGTTTCCTGGACCGACCGGTCTCCGGTTACCCGGAAACCGCCGCGTCCGCTTCAGCCTCTCGCCATCAACAAACGCAGCGTTATGGAGTGGCCGAGCGCCGGCTGCGACGATCTCGGCGATTGGTCTCTTCCACCGACCCCAAGAGGTTCCACCATAACACCAGATTCGGGTTCGGGTAAAGTATTTCAATTCAAGAAAGACTATTATGCGTTCTACGACAAGGAATGTTCGAGAATCGCGGAGCACGTGTACCTGGGGAGTGACACGGTGGCGAAGAGCCAGGAGCTGCTGCGGCGGCACGGAATCACGCACGTGCTCAATTGCGTCGGGTTCGTGTGCCCCGAGTATTTCAAAACAGACTTCGTCTACAAAACGCTCTGGCTGCGGGACTCACCCTCGGAGGACATCACCAGCATTCTCTACGACGTTTTCGATTACTTTGAGGATGTCCGCCAACAGGGCGGGCGCATGTTCGTCCACTGCTGCCAGGGCGTCTCGCGGTCGACCTCGCTGGTCATCGCCTATCTCATGTGGAGGGAAGGCCAGAGCTTCGAGGACGCGTTCCACTACGTCAAGAACGCGCGTGGCGTCACGAACCCCAACATGGGCTTCGCGTGCCAGCTGTTGCAGTGTCAGAAGCGGGTGCACGCTATGCCTGCGAGTCCCAGTTCTGTTCTCAGGATGTATAGGATGGCTCCTCATTCTCCTTACGACCCTCTTCATCTTGTCCCTAAGTTGGTAGATCATCCTTCCCCTCGCGCGCTTGATTCGCGTGGCGCGTTTGTTGTGCACGTGCCCTCTGCTATATACGTGTGGATTGGGAAGGAGTGTGGCTCCGCAATGTGTTGCAATGCAAGATCAGCGGCTGCTCAGGTTGTTCGGTATGAGAGAGCAACGGGGGAGATTGTTAGTGTGGTTGAGGATGAAGAGCCGAAGGAGTTTTGGATTGCTCTTTCTACCAAGGAAGTGGTGGTGGAGATTATGGAGATTGATGTGGGGATTCGTCCCAGGAGAGTTGAGGAGTATGATTTAGATTATGGGATTTTTCATAAGGCGCTTGCTGGTGGGGTTGTTCCACCTTTTTCTTTGTCTAATGCTGGATCCGAAAATTGCCTTCCCGCTAGAGAAAATGGGTGGGGGAGATTGACTAGGAAGCTTGCTAGTGGTATCATGAAAGGCTTGTTTACATCCTCTAAGTGCTGTGAGTCTAGTGTGAACATCATTGAAGAGGGGAATCAACATATGAATGTTGATCCTCTTCCACCTTCTTCCAACAATGTGGGTGGTTCGCGGGGTTCCTTTGAGTGTTTTGGCTCGGAGAGGGGAAAGGATAATGTTCAAGTCAGGGATCAGTTTGTTGTCCCTAGTGTTGTTGGTTCATCAATGCCGCTGCCACCATCGCCTCATCATCGAGCATCCGATTCTTTTGCTTGTTTTCTAAGGAGCAGCCCCAAATTCAGTTCCAACTCCCCAACTCTGTCGCCCACCAGTTCGGATTATGCAAGTTCCTTTACATTTTCGCCTTCATCGACTGACTTGTCAATTGTGTCTTCTCGGCAGCTATCCCCTTCTGGTCTGGAATCAGCTGAACCCGCTCATGTGAAAGACGCATCTTCCTCAGAGTTTCGCTCCTTAGTTAAGAAAGAAGGTGAGACATTTCTGGCTAATCACACCTTGGTAGGAGCAAAGTCCAGTTTGCGGCGCAAAGGAACTTCCCTCTCCATTGCAGAGCGCAGAGGGAATAACCCCCCACCTCGCATGTTGCTACCCTCAGCCAGCGAATCATCCCGTGCCAGCAAGGTCCGGGTAAGATCCAGGTCATTCTCATTGCCTGTCTTGGATGATACTTTGATGAAGGATGTTAGTTGCAAGCAAATCTAACCGTGAAAACAGTGGGAAAACGGCTAATATGAGATGTTGATATTATTAGTATAGCTGTTGAGAGTAAGGTTAATGGCAGAGGATCATTGTAATATGGTACTGTGTCATGTTAAGGTAGGTTGTTATGCTTGAAGTAGAAGACTTCTAAGAGAAAGTTAACTTTATTACAGTGGTTCAGTTTCTTCCTGTATAGGTAATATAGCCATAGTTGGCTCAAATGATCTAGTTTTAGAGGTGAACTTTCACTCCTGTTTGAATATTGGTGCATGCCTGCAGGGTGTAGTGTAGGCTGAGCAATAAAAACCACACCAAACATGCAGGCAATGCACTGATAGCATCTCAAGTACATAACAATTATCAAATTTAAGTGAATATAGAGTCTATTTTTCTCTTTGGCTGTTCTTGTTCTTGTTTGTTCCAGCTACTTGTCTGTATGAATGATATAATATTAAATGCTACAATTTTTAATAAAAAAAATTCATTTATAATTTCAAAATCTTTATCCTTTGAAAAGGGCAATGGTTAGCAAAATTGATATAAAACTAGTGCAAAAAGATCACCTGTGTAGGGAATCATGTAGCAGATTACCTTGTTTTAGATGTAATCATCGTCCTTTACTAGTTACTGTTTCCACTAAAAAATTAAAACCAAGTTTCAGAAACAACATTTCATTTACTTGATGGTGCCAACTGCCAAATGGTTTATTCTAATTTCGTGGCTTATATGAATGGCATCAACTACTACTGTACGTTCAAACTCCAATAGGATTCTCCAACTTACAGGATATAATCTTAACAGTAAATGTATGTGAACCAGTCATCTCAGTCAAAGTGAAGCATTTAATCTATGAACACGATTATTGATATACTATTCGATTTCCTACTTCGTTTTATCGGGCATGTACCTATAGATATTCGAAAGATGTATTATAAGACTCCAAATTTCTTTCCAAATATATACTGATATCAGAATCTGATAATGAGATGAAGCATGCACGGTAAAGGGTAATGTGGATAATTTGTCCTAACATTGAAACATATGTATAATCTGCGCCAAAGGAACTAACAGAGCAGATATATCCTTTGAAAATGGCATAATGGGACCATTTCCTTCAAAGAGAATCACACGACCTGACGTGTTTGTATTTCTAGTGTGAACCTTTGGTAGAGACATGTGACATTTTACTTAAGATGTAGTTGAATGCAACTTCCTTCAGCAGTTTGATTGCCCACAAGTTGTTCATCAATGCCACCGTTGGTTGCTTCTGTTGCATCAATCATCAAAAGTGAAAGCGACTATTTTGCTGAATCTTAGTTGCCAACCATGTGCACATTTGGCCATTTCCAAGTACTTTTTTTTTTTTTTTGCTTTCTGTATAAATTTGGTTCCTTTAATTTAAACAGTGTGCCATTTTAATCCCTAGAAATATGTAGTTTGTTAGCGAAGAGTGGTCTTTTTACAGCTGCTTCCACTGCAAGTCAGGTTTTCCCAACCGTGCTATTCGTTTAGTTTGTAGATGCGATGCTAAAAAAATCAGTGCAAATATTAATAATTACCAACCAAAAATAGAGAACATTTTACACTCGACTGTGAGGTTCCTAGCCGTTATTACATGGGAATGCTGCCAACCTACCGTTGAATCTTTATTTTGGTCAATAGAAATCAAAACAGTATCACTACAGTCATATACCCTCTTAAACCAGTTAGACTCCCTTGGTACCTACCATTCAATCTTACTTATTTTAGTTACTGTATCACTAGTTTTTAAATAATTAAGCTATAATTTGTATTCTTAAATATTTTGCAGGTGCCAAAGGTTCTTCCATACAAATCAAAGAACAGTGCTGAACGAGTCAAGATTCCATTCTTCATCTACTTGGACTACTCTTCTATTTTAATACTGGCTATAAATTGAAGATCAGGACAGGACTGTACAAACAAGAAGCTAATTAAGGTGAATGTTACTGTATCACAATTGATAGGGTGTGATTTGCTCCATCCACCAACCTTCTTTTTCTTTTGCTCCATGATACACCACTAAACTTCCCTTGGCAGCTTAACCTTTCTATTTTTTCTTCAGTGGGAGAGAAAGGATCACATTGCTGAGATCATTCCACAACTCAAATGCCTTCTTTGATCATAGTGTCTGGGAAATGCTTTACGTGTTAAGCAGACTTTGCCTGCATACAGACCACATCAACCACGTGAGATTAAGATTCTAGCCATTATAGGAAGACGTAAATGAAAATCATCTTTTGCAAAAGGAGGAGAGGTGGAAATAACAATAACAATAAAGGAAGGAACCACCAAATACATAGTTTCCATTATTAAGTAATAACTCAAATGATGTCATGATATCCAAAAAGTGCTAAATTTTAGTTGGGTAAAGGAAACAAATGCAGAATGCTTTACCAATAATGTGAAAAGTCAATATATAAATCACTCTATCGGCAGCCTCTTGCAGCGTAGCTAGAAGATAAAATCCTGCCAAGATTTAAAATTGAAATTGAGGGTAATTGAAAAGAGTATCTGCATTACATAGAAAAAGCTATTATACAATACCAAAAGTACAAACCTGAAGTCCAGAGCCAATATGTTGAATGCGTGTACATAGGAGGCAATAAAGTAGCCATGAGAGGTATGGCAATGCATGATGCACCTTGGGCCAGAACATATAAACGGATGTCACCAAAGAACCTTCATTATAAAAGAATAAGTGAGAAAAGTAGCAACTATTCTCAAGAGCAAAAGTTCAGTAAACTGGATGCTCAGTTACCGCAGGGTTAAGAATTAGCCTAAATTTGACATTATCTTAATCAATCCATGATGTTGCCACTCACAATAAATCCTATATCTTTATGATAACTGCATTGATAGAATTGGCAATTTTTTAGGACAATAGTTAGATGCAGTTTGGTGGTGCTTTTAGTGTTATTTTCACATTAAAATTGGAGTATCAACTACATAACTCACAACAAATGTTGACGTGATGAAACTCCAACTTTGATTAAAGAACAGCCCTAAAAGCATCTAAAGAACTGGAACTAAGTTTTGTCCAACTTTTTATCCGTATGAAGAGCAATTTTGTTCACTTATAGAAGGACTGAATGTATGTATCAATGAGTAAATGTCCAACTAATGCAATAGGATAAGGAAAAGAAAAAAAAAACTCATGCAAATAGAAGTAATTAATGAAGAAGTAGGCTTGCCTCCAATACACATTGCTCTTGTATCAAACCTTTCAATGATGAGGATTGCCAACAGAGACACGAAAGCAACAGACATCTCCAATAACAAACTATAATCAAGGAATCAAAATTATGAAATGGAAGAATATAGATTTCTACTGCAACAATGGCTGAATTGAATTCAACTTCTATAGGAGAAACTCACCGGGAACCTGTCCCACACAAGGCCTGCATCATCTGGGCCAAGATGATAGTATGAAGACCCAAAAGCAACTGAAGTCACAGCAACATAGAAGCATGTCCAACCCCATAGTTCACCTTGCAAACTGATGCTACATATCTTAATTATATAATTGACAACAACAATCTCGTAAGCTAAAGAAACTAATGGTGACAAAATGAAAATACCTGATGTTAAAATAGTTCCTACGGTGGCAAAGCACAAGGCCAATGAGACCAATAACCATGAATGGGAAATTTGCTACCACGTTAGGTGCATTAGGAAGGCCTGAAGAACAATAAAAAAGAGGAAACAAATAATAGTTTTAATATTCTATTATCGCAAAGATTTTTACATTGTGAATTTACACTGATGTCGTAAAAGATTTTCACGTGAAACATTTTTGAAACTGGCAACTAATCACAAATACAAACAACATTATATTATATGATAAGTTTGTTCGTTTTTCCAATAATTATATTCATACTTACATTAATTTATATAGAAATTGAACTCCTTTTAAATTTAACAATATTACATTATACGACTGTTTATTATTAGAAATCCTTATAAGTTTGTTCACTCAGTGTAATGTATTCTAATTAAATTCGGAAAAAAAAAATCCTTTTGTTTGTTTTTACTTTTCAAAATTTGGCAACAAACTGAATGGAAATGGAAGACCCTCATCAGCTCAGTTGACATAAACTCCTCTACATAACCAAGTTTACATTTTTAAGGCTACTTTACTGAAAATGAAAGGCTGACAAGTAGTTTTCGTAAGGAATTACCAAAGAATTCGCGCTTTTCAGCGAAATCATGGTATCTCTGAGGCTGAGGAATGGACGGGGTTAAGAGGATGAGTAAAAGGAAGAAAGCAATGGCGAGTCCCAATGCCTGCACAGTGCATTTTCTCATTTTTGTTGCAGAATAGATGGAAATGGGAGGAATGAGAACGAATTAGAGAGCGAGAGCTGAGTGAAAGACATCATGTAGGAGGAGGAAGGTGGTGGCGGCGTGCGGTGTGACGGTGGTGAATGGCGCCATCGGCAAAACATTAATATCTATTATTTTGATATAGATGAAGTGAGTAGAACTTTCCCCAAAAAGCCTTCATTTTATTTTGAGTAAATAACAATACAACAAAATAATTTCTTGCGCATTATTTTCCAATTACTATTGATATTTTACACGTGACAAAAAATTATCACTTAAATTTTGATTAGAAAATCATACTAAAAATACTTAAAAAATTGTATTTTATTTTCATAGGAGTAACTTCCTCCAAGTAATTTTAACTTTTTTTTTACAAAAATACACTTTAGAAAAATTCAATTTGTTTAATGAGAACATCTCATTTTAAAGAGATAGAATAAAGAATTATTTTGTTGATGAAAATGTGAGGTGGATAACATAAGGATGATGATGGAAAATTTAAATTTAGTCTTCAAATGTGAAAAAGTGTAATAAATTGGTGTTGTCGTTAAATTTTTGTGAAATTTATCATTAAGTTATAATGTTTATAAATCAAATTGATAATAAGTTATATTTTTCGAAAATCAAATTGATATTAATATACAAAATTAAGGAATTAAATTGTTATTAAATTATCCACAAGATCAATTCATCACACCTTTTGTATAAGGGACTAAATTCAATTTTTCTATCTTTAAAGGATTTAGCGCTTCAAACTTCTAAAGACAAAAATTGGTATTTATCCTAAAACTTTGGTTGGTCGTAAAATAAATTGTTTTATCAAAAATAAAATAAATATTTATTAATATTACATGGACAAATTATTTAATTCATCAAAATATGAAGATAACATAAAAGTAACAAAATATTACTTGTTGATTAATGTGTGGATTCAATGACAATAAAGACTTAACCAATCAACCAAAGGGATTTATTATTGGTCCCTACAAATGTAAGAAAAGACTTTCTTATCTCTCTTTCTTTCCCTTCACATTCTTCTCACCCCATTCAACCCATCACCACCACACCAAGGTTGCATGCTGCCACCTCACCATGTGACATTGGGCTCACCGTGCCATTACCTCCTTACACAGACCCCTCATTGTGGTATTATTTGGGGGTCTATATAAATTGCACAATGATCCATTGCTTACATGGGGGCGAAAAAATTACACAATCAAAACGTAATTTTTTCATAATAAAATCATAATTTCATTATTATGTTTATGTCAAAAGGACATTTTAGAGATATTCTTAAAAAATCCTAGTTCGGTAACGCCAATAGCTACTCCCTACTACTAAATTTGCATTTTGAATATTAAAGTGAACCCTAAAAAGTTTAAAAAATGAATCAAAACATCTTCAATTGTCTAAATATAAACAACCCGATTTGTATCACTTAAATTTTAAGTAATTCAATTAATTTTCTTTCCAACCGGAATTTATATTGATAAGATATTTAATTCACATATATTATTTTTCTCTCTCTTATATTTAATATGATATTAAATAACTCATCTTACTTAGAGTAATCATCTTTAATTTTAAGCAACTTAAAATCATATATGATATATTATTTTTTATTTTTATAAGCAACTCATTAGACAATTCTCAACGTGATGCTTTCAGGTTGGAGCACATTGTTGGCAGTATCTTGGGTGAAAATGCAGAACGCCGCCTCTTAATTTCGGCCATTGGCCCTGAGTAGATAATGGCATGCAAGAAATGAGATATAACTGTAACTATCTTTGTGGAAGTTTATCATCTTTAAGTTTGCATAGAACGCGTAACATTTGGTAATGTTTGTTTGAAGAAAATTGCGCAATTTTTTTCATCATGAGAAGTAGATTGATTAGGAGAGCATATGAACCATATGTAATGTAAGCCGCTTCGTGCCAAAATTAACTCGGTTTAAGCTATATTCACACAAAAGAAAAAAAATACTCGGTTTAAGCTATATATGGCATTGGTCTGTTCCTTTCCCCAGCTACTCCATGGATCTTTTTTTTATGTTAGGTGACTGATTCAGTTCCTATTTTTCTCAATCTACCAAGAAAAAATCCAACGAATAAAATGAAACGGTGGTTGGATGAGATTCTATCGTGCCATACGCCGTGATTAAATTTTGTTAACATATTATTAAAATGATCATGTTCCAATTTTAAAACTTCACTTATATACAGAATCTCATTTCTTTATTCATATTAGTCGAAAAGTTTTGGTTAAAACGCAACGATCATGTTCCAGTTTTTAAAACATCACCTATATATAGAATCTCATGTATTTTTATATATTAGACGGAAGGTTTTGGTTAAAATTCAAAACAACAAAAAACACCCAACGCAACTCACCCTACCAAGATAATAAATTATACGAGAATAACTTAGATGAAAAATATAAAATAATTTTAAGAAAGGAGAATTTTTTAATAGTGTGAGTACATATTAGTTGTTGGAAACCATTTTGGTTTGACACAGGATCAAGTCTTGAGAAAAACTTGATCAAAAGTTATTTTATATAAACAGTAAATTCTCCTTAATTAATTAACATTATATAGAGTACTAGTTTTTCTTATTAATTAGGTCCATAGGAAGAGACTAATTCCATACAAAATGATAAATCACGGTTCAAATATTAAGACGTTTTTTTTTTTTTTTTCACAAGAAGGATACTTGCATTGCATGCGAAAACTAAAAAGAAAGAAATGAAAGAGAAGTTTTTCTTCGACGGTTAGAACACGGATTAACTATGACTTCAGTATCATCATAAAGATAAATGCTAACAAATATTTTAAAGGCACTGGTTATAAAAATTAAAGTAAAAATATTTTTATTGGAAAATAAAAAATTCTATTAATTATAATTTTTTATACTCTATTATGATTCACACAAAAATATGTTTTTCGTTTAATTTCTAAATCAATGTCTTCAAGAGTAAGACCCAAACATAAATATAGTAGTAATTTATAAAATGTTTAGCATTTAATGAGTTGTGAAATTATCTAGAATAGACAAAGATTAAGATTAAGAGGCAAAACCAAAGGAAAGGTCTTTTACTTTAGGTGTATCTTTGTCTTGTGCGGAGGAATCTACGCCCACGCGCTATAACCCGCAAATTTCGAGACACATGCCCGACGACATCATCAAACCACACATGATATCATGTTCTCTCAAACCGCATGTGTGAAACTGACCCCTCTTCAACTCGTCAATTTTTATTACCATTTTCTTTTCTTTTTCTCTCTCCCTCCACCATAGTACAAAATTTCCATTTCAAACTACACATTTCGTGCACTTTTTTAATCTCCGATACCGTTTTTCGTTGATGGTCACGAACATCCATACAAATCCGAATTTTGGAATGAATTGCAAAATTTTTGGAGGTGGCATATACGTTTACTCCTCTGCAATTGGGATCATGCGCGTAGCGTAACGTAAACAAGTGTCAAGGGCTAAACAAGGTCGCGACAAAACCAAAATGCGCATCCCTTCGAAGAAAGCCACGACTGTGTTCAAGTAAAAGTCTGAAACAGATAAACCTCACCGTTATTACGTTGCTTTCAATGTCATGTGATATGATTATGCATCATGCACACATATATATGGTTCACAACGCATCAACGCATTATCATTATTTTATTATATTATATTTGTTGTTTCGAATTTAATTTATTATAAATTACGAAAGTTGGAGATTTTATCAGTATTTAACTGAGTGGGAACTGTTGTTTGGTGGAACAGACGTGCCCGCAATGATGAAGTGTTTCTCGGTGTCCTTATCCTCTTTATGGGTTCTCCTTGCTCTCTGTTCTCTGAGGTATGCAGCCATGGAATCTTTTACTTCTCTTGCTATTGTTTTGTTGATTCTGAGTTTCGCTTGTGTAGTCCTTTATGCTACATTTTGGATATTTGTTAAGATATGCTTGATTGGTAATTTCTGGTTAATAAATTGGAGGCTTGAATCCAGATCCTATAAATAAAGTGTTCTGCTTTTTTGTTCATTCACATTGCCATTGCTTGCTGCTTGAGCTTGTCAAATGGACTGATTCACAATGGTTTCATTACTCTGGTGGATCTTGAAGTGTGAACAGAAGTCTGCCTTGTGAGTGAGCAGAAATACTAGTGATTTACCGAGTATTCAAACTTTCCACTGCCTTTTGGAATTATCAAATTGAATATGTAGTTGGAGTGCTGCTGCTGTTGTTGATTAGTCTAATTAGTCTAATGATACTCGGATAATTCAACTCAGATTTTGCATTTTTAGCCATTGTCACTTTGGATGTGTAAATTCTTACTCTAAAAGAAAATATCCACTTACATATTTGGTCTCGAACAGAAAATATTTTTATTATTAATAATAAAGCACTGTTGTCATTATTTCCTGAATTTATATGAATACGAAAAGGTATAGAGCTCACTCACATTTGGGGTGGATTTGGTATTGCTGGGTGATTTTCAGAAGCTGGTTTTATGCATTGCTTTAAATATAGTATTTGGTAGCTAAATGTCAAAAGCTGTTTACAAAAATTGCATTGAATATCGTTTATGGTAATCATATACCTGTATGGCAACCTTTTAAAATCAGTAACATAATAATGCAACTTTTGACTTAGGTCCTCGATGTCAAATCCAGGAAGCCCAAGTCTGGTTAATTTCAATTAGTTAATTTGGAGAAGTAGACTTGAAACTCAGCATAGGTTTTAACATTAATGTTTACTATTTCGAATGTGATTTTGAATTAATATAGAATATAAACTAGCTTCCATTAGAGCAGTGTGTGTGGAATGACTTTTAAACCTTTCAAGCAAGCTTCAATTTTGTCCAAATTAATTGCAGAAAATATAAGTGGAAAGTATATTAAATTGAAATCTTATGTCGTTTAATCATATCCTAAGTGCAACTAGTATTCCTCAATCTTATTTGTCACATATTAGACAATAAAAGTAAAGAAAGATATAACATAATATATATCTGAGTGTGTCATTTCAGTGTGTTATCGCAAAATATATCTCAGAGTGGCCTACAGCAAGCTAGCCTCCCACCAAGAGGTTGGAATTCCTATGATTCCTTTTGCTGGACGATTTCTGAAGAAGAATTCTTACAAAGTGCTGAAATAGTTTCTCAACGTCTCAAGGCTCATGGATATCAGGTATAGATACTGCAAAGAACAATAACTTATGGATGATTTAACTGTGTTAGCAGTGCTTTGGTTAGATATAGACTGATTTCTTTCCATCAACTCTTGTAGTTTGTCGTGGTGGATTACCTCTGGTATAGGAAGAAAGTCACGGGTGCTTATCCTGATTCTCTTGGATTTGACGTGATTGATGAATGGGGAAGGATGCTCCCTGACCCAGGAAGGTGGCCTTCTTCCATAGGCGGGAAGGGATTCAGTGATGTAGCTAATAGAGTACATAGTTTAGGTTTGAAGTTTGGGATTCATGTTATGAGAGGGATAAGCACACAAGCTGTCAATGCAAACACCCCTATCCTAGATACAACAAAGGTATTTTTGCATTTCTTCTATGACTTGATTTTTTTTCTTTACCTCTGTATTAGAAATTTGTAGTGATGGATGCCTTACATAATACATTTTTTTCTTCTAAAAAAGTACAAAATAGCAGGCAGAATATGAGAATATTGTTTTATCTTAATTGGAAGTTCTTGTTGACCTTGATTTCCTCCTCTTGCAATTTCCTAGGGAGGTGCTTATCAAGAATCTGGTCGAGTGTGGCGTGCAAAAGACATAGCAATGCCAGAAAGGGCTTGTGCATGGATGCCTCACGGTTTCATGAGTGTAAATACGAAGTTGGGAGCTGGGAGAGCTTTTTTGAAATCCCTTTATGAGCAGTATGCTGCATGGGGTGTTGATCTTGGTACTAGTAAAACTAATGTATAATCTGCTTATTATGCCCTATCAGGAGTTGCATCATGTCACAGACGACAATCATGATGAATTTAAATAATTTTTTGCCCTATCTTAATCTAAGTTTAGTAACTGAAACAGTTGTACTACTTTTTTCATCAAGACACTAAGCAGACAGAATTGGTATTTTAGTGGTCCAATAGATTTCAAGTAGTCTTATCATATCAAGGAACTTCTATTTTCACTAAAGATAAAAACAACACCGCCTACTTCATTGGGCCACACTTGTAAAAGTTAGTTTACTACAATTTCCTGTTTCATCCATTGTAAACCTCTAAAATTGTGTCAGCCTTTTAAGCATTGATGGATTATTCACTCATGTGCTAATTCAAGATTTACAAAGAAAAAAAATGCAATAGAAATTAGTTAGTGGACTCTTAACTGGATTTTCATTATGATCTATGAGAATATATATATCATCATTTTGGCTATGCTTTGGCAGCTATGTTGATAGATTTGCTGCTGTCCTTGCAGTGAAACATGATTGTGTGTTTGGTGATGACTTGGATTTAAATGAAATAAGCTATGTGTCTGAGGTATTCTACAGTTCCCTCTCCCTCTTACCCTCTTCACTACCTCTCATTCTCACATAAACACTGAGATTGGTAATATTTTTCCAATGATTTATTGGCTAAAATTTGTCATATGGCATGTCATGACAGGTTCTCAGCGAGCTTAATCGCCCTATTGTGTATTCTCTATCTCCCGGAACCAGTGTGACACCAGCCATGGCCAAGGATGTCAGTGGACTAGTTAACATGTATAGAATAACAGGAGATGACTGGGATTTATGGGAGGACGTCAAGGCTCATTTTGATGTAACAAGGTGATTAAGCTGTCTATATTTCTGTTTAAGATTTTTTTTTATCAGCTTTGCAGTATGTTGCAATCATGCTACTTCTCTGTGTACATTCTGTTATCACCATATTACATAACTTTAGTTCATTTAATTCTGAACCAGGGATTTTTCTACAGCTAATATGATAGGAGGAAAAGGTTTAAAGGGAAATTCCTGGCCTGATTTGGACATGCTACCATTTGGATGGCTAACTGATCCAGGTAATGAGACTGGGCTGCTACTTTTTCATTTGCTCATTATGAATGTCATAACCCTCATACTGTGGATGAGTTGTTTATTACTTATATGTATGTATTGATCCAGTAACTGCTTTTATCTATTATTCATTTGTGTGAACCAGAATCCTCATGTAATTGGAATATGGATTATGGAATTATTTCTTATCCCCTTATTCTATCTGTAGGATCAAATGAAGGTCCACACAGGTTTAGTAAACTCACTCTAGAAGAAAAAAGGACACAGGTATTGATAAGAAAAAGCATAATTGAGTTGATTTCATATATATTCATGTATCTATTTTGATCTGCGTACATGCATTATGATAGACTCTGAGTGAATCAATTCTTATCTGGCAGATGACTTTGTGGTCTTTGGCGAAGTCTCCCCTTATGTATGGGGGGGATGTGAGGAAGATTGATGCAACCACATATGAACTTATCACAAATCCTACCCTGCTAGAGATTAATTACTTCAGCTCAAACAATATGGAGGCATGTGAGCCATCTAATTTTTTAGGGAATAATATGGAGGCATAGAACTCATCATGAATCATTTCACTTTACTGCAATGACAGTTTCCTTACGTCACAAGCTCAATTAACTTGAAGCACCCTGGAGGGAAAAAAAGAAGACCTAAGAAAGGAATAAAAGCATCATTTACACATTCATTGGGTTTGACTGGCTGCAGTGAATCAAAGGCGAGTGGTTGGTCTATTGAAAGTCTTAACCAAGATCTTGAAAGAATCTGTTGGAAAAATGGTTTAGAAAACAAGCATCAGGCCACTTTCTGCGTACACAAAAGAGAACTTCAATTCAGATTGTAATCATGCTTTATCTTTCTATTTTCCATTTATCCAACTTCCATTTAAATATTTGTGTTGCAGTTAGCAATAGAAATTGTTACGTTGGTATTGTTACAGAGATGGGGTGAGTATGTATCCAGCAGACTATCGAGGGAAACATCAATTAGTTGCAACTGACAGAATGAAATTTTGCTTGGATGCTTCTCCAAAACGAAAGGTTACTTCTAGAGAGTTCAGGAGAGGTACATTTTCTCCATGCAGATGGGATTCAAATCAGGTATGTTGCAGTCCATATTTCATGTACAAGAGTAGCGTGTGGCCCTTAATCTTTAGGAAGGAGTCCTGTGTGTGATTCGTTAAAACAACTTCGTTATGTGCATATTATTATTTTTGCCCCTATTGAGTATCATATGCCTTGGCCAATTTGTATTTTATTGATTCTGTTGGAAGCTGATCTATCTGGTCTTCTACAGATCTGGGAACTGAACTCCAATGGGACCATGGTAAATAGTTACTCCGGTCTTTGTGCAACTGTAGAGTATGTTGAAGGTAAAATTTTGTAATCATTTTCCACTTTTTAGAACTAGTTTCCAGGGTTGCTTTTTCCCCATTTCCTTGTGTTTATCACTCATAAAGCACATCGGTCATTCATGCAGCAAATGTTAATTCTGGTGGGATTCGCTCTTGGATCGCAACAGGAAGAACAGGTCTCTGTCTACTTTCTAACAAACACTTGAATGAATTTCAAGAGTTTTCTTCTTTTCTGCAACTGCAAAGCATCAAAATTGGAAAAATGCTAATTGCTTAAATAATCATGAGTACATAAGAACTTAAATAACAGAATTTGCTTAATCATGAGTACCATCTGACTCTTAAATAAGGGTCCAATCAATTACTATAATTTCATCCACTTCACCCTCTAAGAGGAGTCAAAGTCAAATCCTATATTAATCTTATATCTCTATTCAGGGGAAATCTATCTTGCTTTCTTCAATCTAAGCGAACAGAAGACGGAGATATATGCAAAGACATCATATCTGGCTAAGGTTCTTCCTGACAAAAGCATCACTTCATGCAAGGGCAAGGAAGTGTGGAGTGGAACAGATGTAATAACGACGCAGGGGACGATATCAATGAACGTGGAAATTCATGGATGTGCACTATTTCTTCTAAATTGCAACTAGTCTGGCATGGCTTCCAATTATTTTGAACAGAAAAGGAAAAGAAAACAGCATCTCATTGTTGAGGCTTTTTTCCCCCTCTATTTAATTATTACTCTTCCCATGGTGGGGGTTAGGTGAAATTTGTATGTGTTAATGCACTGCAGTGCGGTACGTAACTGTTGGATCGCACCGTGTTTAGACAAACTACATAGGAAATTATACTTGTTGTATGTTACGATTCTTTTGGTAAGAGAGAAAGTGAGAGGAAATAAATTAGAGAAAAAAATAATAATACGACTAATTTTGTTTGTTTGTTTGAGTCGGTAAGTGTCTTTTTTAAAAAAAATATATATATTTTACAAATTAATTTAAAATTATTTGTCGAAAAGATTTTCGTGCGTATTAAATAGTAATTGTTTTAAATTTACATGAATATTAAATATATATTGGAAATTTTAGTATTATATATACTAATATTAGTTATTTTATAATTAGCTTAATTGTTAAAAATTTTAATATTATATATAATAATATTATTTATTTTATAATTAATTCAATTGGTTAGAAAATGATATTAATAATGCGAAAGTCAATATTTGAGATTGTGATATTTCAAGTAGGAGTTTTCATTGTTGATGAGTTATTTTTTATAGGCATGAGCAGTCAATTAAATAGAAAGGAAATAACACAAAAAAAGAAACAAAATAATCTTAGAAAAATAAGATTTGTGATTCTCAATTATTTAAGGTAAAATACTCTTCGTTGTTCTTCGTTAAGGTAGAAACTTTTATTTCAAATCAATATTTTTTATTTTAATTAATTATTCAATAAAAATATTTTAATTTCCTTAATTTCTTTAATCAACACTTTAGTTTTCTGATGAATATTAAATATAACTAATGCATTTATAAATTATTAAAAAAATGTTGGTTTTTTTAGTATAAGTTTTCTGTACCATCAATATTAAATTTGTACGGTCAACCAATTAAAAATTATCTTAATTATAATTTTTAAAATAATTTTTATAAAAATTAATAATCTTATTATATATCATTTTTTTAATTGATTAATGATATAATATTTTTTACGGTAATAATAATATAATAGTAAATAATGTATTTGACTAAATTCTATTTTTTTTTTCTAGTTACACATAAATATGCGCGCTGATATAAGTTATTAAAATATCATATTGGGATGGACTAGATGGACTTTTCACGTACACAGCATTAGGGTTCCAAAACCTGACTGGTACATAAACGATTGGTTCAACTCAAATTGCCGCACTGCAACTTTGCTCTCTGTGAGGCTTCAATTTCCAATTAGGGTTTCGCTTAGAGTAACCAATTACCATGGGAGTCTTCACCTTTGTCGTTCGCAAATCCGGCGCCGAATGGAGCGCCAAGCAACA
Organism: Glycine max; assembly: GCF_000004515.6. Taxonomy (NCBI): domain Eukaryota; kingdom Viridiplantae; phylum Streptophyta; class Magnoliopsida; order Fabales; family Fabaceae; genus Glycine; species Glycine max. The sequence goes on from NC_038241.2 coordinate 36,340,408, forward strand.
TTCCGGCGACATCGAGGCCTCCGCCGACTCCACCTACGATCTCCAAAGGAAGCTCGTGCAAGCCGCTCTCGCCGTTGATTCCTCCGGTGGAGTCCAGTCCTCCTTCTCTCCCGTGTCTCCTACCTCCGCTGTGTTCCAGGTACACATTTTCACATCCCTGACGATTTTGGTTTTTTGATTCGGAGATAAAACTTCTCGGTTTATGTTTATCCTGCGTTTATCTTCGATCCTTTTTATTTTGTATTATTTTGATTTTGTAGAAAATTACATTTTCTATGCGTCATTGCACTGTACCTGTTTCGAGTATTGCTTAGGCTTTTGTTATGCTATTTTTCATTGACGAATGTGCTGAATCCGAGTTTGCTAGTTTGGTTCATGTTATTATTCATTTGTGAGATTCTGCTGTGGAATTAATAGTTTGACTTTATTATTATTTTTTCTTTATTGTATTTTTTGGTTTTTCATTCAGATTACTCTGAGATTATGAGCTGACTTGAAGAGAATTATAGGTTTTAGTGCTATGACTTGCAAAGCTTAATCATTGTTCATTACCTAAAAGTATATAATTTGTACACACATAAAACAAGTACGAATTTAGATCTAGTTACTTTAGAGCTTTTAGTGCAATTCTGAAAAAATTGAAGTTTTACTCTGGTAACATTTGCTGATATTTTTTAGACAATTTAGTGGGTATTAATTTTAAGGATGTACTCAGACATGAGACTCTGTTATTTACAGAGTTCAGCTTCTGCACTATCACTCTGTTATTTTTTAGACAACTGACTTTTATTTTCCATAGCTGAAGTTTTACTCTGGTAACATTGCTTAGACGATTATTGAAATGAAACTAATTTTAATTGGAGAACAATACTAAATAAACTTGTCCGACTAAATGAATTATTGTGTTATTGATGGTGGCATTTCTGCCTTGCTGGTTTAACTTTTGGATTCAATCATTAAGTGGGTCACTCAGGTTATTTTTCCGTTGTTGATTGTTTTGTTCAGGTGATAGTGGGTGGTGCTGTATTCGTTGGAGGTGGCGGTGGTGCTGTTGCAGCTGCACCTGCAGGTGGTGCTGCTGCAGCTGATGCTGCTGCAGCTGATGCTGCCCCGGCTGCTGAGAAAAAGGAAGAAAAGGTGGAGGAAGAGTCCGATGATGATATGGGATTGGGACTGTTTGATTAGAGATTTTCTGCTTTTTATTGAGTTTTGATGGAAAAGTGTTTTTAGTGTTTAATCCTATAAATTGTGTGGGTATATTGCTTTTCACCAGTTAATGGTACATTGAACTTCGTCAGATAGAGTTATGTGCTGTGACCCAAATGGTTCTTCTGCATTGGATTTTAGTAGGTATTTTCTATTTCAAACAAATGTCTCGCTCGTCTTTTATCACTGTCGGATAGAATTTTGCGCTGATCAAGCGGTTTTTGCTGTTAATACGATTTTCTTCTTACATGTTACTGAACAAACACAGCCTGTATGAGAAATAGTATTAGCAAATATATTTCCTAACACTTTTAATACATAGGTAAAATTCTCGTTTTTTTTGCTTTTCTCATTTATTGGTAGGGTGGGTGGGGGGAAGAGTGTTACTAGGACTCTTCTAAATATAATTGCTTGACATAATTGGATCAAAGAAATTGGGTTTGCAAGCAGCATCCAATGCATTGAAATTGAGTGATACCCCAAACTAAAATATCAAGAATCAAACTAAAATGTTTTAATAGTTTCAAATTTTGGTATAAGTTTTACATTTACATTCTATTTTAATTTAAAACTTTCATCTGAATTTTATTTTTTTGAAGGGAAGATGAATTTGGCAATATGCATAACATATATAAAAAGAATATTAGGTGAGAAGGGAAATCCAAATGTATAATTTAAATGAATGGCTAAAATTAAAATAACTTTGATATTCTGATGCAATTATATGATTAAGATATATGCATAAGGTGGCCATGTCCTTATGGAGTATTTGGTGTCGGTGGAATACTAAGCTCTGGGAAGGAAAGATGGAGACAAGCTCAATGGTAATATCTGGAGCTATGTCTGTCCTGAATGATGGGCAGAAAGCTATGACAGTGCTGGAAGGGAATAGTGAGTGGCATATTTCGGAGGTAAACATAAACCCGTAATTAAATACTCATGGTTTTCTCAATTGCTATGTAGATACTGCCATTTTCGAAGAGGATAATAAGACTGGAGTGGGTCTAAACGGATTCCATACTTCACCTTCATGCTTTCTCTCATCCGAAGACTGTCCATTGGACACTTTACACTACATGGATGAATTGTAAAAAGTTCGCGGACAAATTTAACTTCAGAATCACTCATTTATCGTGAAGATAACTCGTGTTTCGATATAATTGTCTCTTTTGGTGCTCATTCTTTTGGGTATACTTGGTGGGGTTCTCCAACATTTTTTGTTTCTCAAGAGCTTCTTAGGTATAGACAAAGGCTCTCATTTTATAGATTTCCGTAGTGTTATTCCTTGGGTACGGTTTGACCCTCTCAGGTGTTTTGTATTTTTGCTTCTAATGAATATATTTAGAGGAGGATCTTTTTGGGAGATTAGAGGTTGTGGTGTCAACATAGTTGGGATGTCAACCCTCATCTCTCCTTGATCCTTCCTCTTTAATTAAAAAAAAAAAAAAGACAGCCTGGTTTAAACCTGCTTTGCAGCCTAGAAAAGGGAAAGCACTAGCCCTCTTGTATGCAAGTCAATGGTGTGCTGAGAGGGGTGTGCAACAAATTATCTTCAAGACTGATAGCAAAGTAATGGTAGACCAACTGCAAAGAGAAGCAAGAGATTTATCTGAATTTGGCTAGATCTTTGTTGATTGCAATCGCTCATTTACAACTTTTTCTAGTTATCAAGTTGAATTTATAAGGAGGCATATGTGGATGCCCCTAACTTAGCTAGGAAATCGGCTTATTAAGCTAATCCGTAGATTTTTCATTTTACCTTTGATCGTAATGCAAATGATATTTTAATAAGAATGATATAATGTACTTCTAGTAAAAAAAATATATTTGTTCTATTCACATCCTATGCTAAATATATAACGTATAAATAAATTATAATATAAGCAGTATCAAATAAATATTGATCATGCAATATACGAATAGTTAAGATTGTTAGTTTTAATTTTAACTATTTATTTGAATTATACAATTTACATTGTTTCTTCTTATATTCTTTTATATATATGTATATTTAAGTTAAGGATGGTGTATTATTAATCAGAAGGAAGGCTCAAAGGTCGTACATCATCATGAACAACATTGGGCACTTGGTGAGGAATGTCATCAATCCAATATATATCATGTTCTATAAAAAATAAGGCGGGCTAAACAATCTGTCGCTTTATTCTCAACTCTATTTACAAAGCAAAAAGAAGCAAAATTTCTTCTATTCAGCAACTGAGCTCAGTCTTGAATCACACCTGCAAAGTAGTTGTTTGCATTCAGACTCATACTGGACAGATTAAAAAAGGAGGTCCGTTGCAGTTTCAAGCACCCATCTAAAGGCCACAGCTTCAGCCACATTTGGTTCATAGCAGTGTTGCTGCAGCTAATACTTCCCCCAAGTGCTCTAAAAGACAGTATATTTTGGAAAGCCCTTAATGCCAAGTTGAAGCACTTAGGAGCAGTAGGAACTGTTCACAGCTTCTTCCACTACCTTCCCTCCTTGGACAACACTTTCAAGAGTGTGTAGGTCAAATACTTGTAAGGAAAAAAGGGGTCAAAACTAATAAATTCCTGACATGGTTCAACTCCACAAATTCCTTCGCATTTTCCATGCACTTTCAATGACTGTCATTGTTGAGGCACGAATCCTAGATACAATGAATGGAATAAAAAAATTATTCCTTTCCCTTAGACCGAAATCAATGTACAGGAAAATGTTATAAAAAAAAACATAACATTGTGAAAAAAATGTTAAACAAACATAACTTTTTTAACAAAAGAAGGATCTAATTTTTTTAGTGTGAAAGAAGGATATAATAGAAATGCAATTGTAGTGTGAAAAATAGAATACACGTGTTCAACAAATCAAGAATTGTTATGTTCTTAAAAACTAAAATCGTTAACATTTGTGATCACTCCTTTCAAAAACAAACATAGAGTATTATCCAATTGATTGATATTGTGAAGAAAAAAATGAATTATACTAATAATGCATTAAAATTAAACTTATAAAAGAAAGAAAAATTACTTTGACAATGTAATTATCTTTCAAATTTAAACTCGTTGTACCATTTAATTGAGAATAGTGTGTACTTAGATTAGACATAGACTCTGATAAATAAATAAATAACGTGTACTTAAGACATTTAAGACATATATTATTAATGTTATTTACAATAATACTTGAATGTCCTTTCATCATGTTGAAATCTTTTTCTTTTTTCTTTTTGATAAAAAGGTCGAAATCTTTATTTGCGCGTGAAGCATTACATTGCAATTACTTGACAAAGTCTTTTCAACAAGAAAATCATAGTTGAGTGCCAAACATTGAATAATACTTGAATGTCCCAAACATGTAGATATTTAGAGACAAGTAATAATAAGTTAGTTGAGTGCCAGCAAAGTAGAAAACCATAGTTTATGATGTGTTATGCTAATCATTCGCTAATTCGATTAACAAGAATTAAGTAGTTAATAATGATTTAGTTTTGACATTAAATAGACGATGGACGTAGAGAGGGACCAAAACAACGGACGAACTTTATGGGAGGCCAGTCTGGTGGGTCCATCCACCGAGTTAGACTCAATAAACATAATTTCGAATTCAATTGAATCTATTTTGATTCATTTTTTTAATTATGTATTCTTTTAGATTTATATAAATATAGGCAAAAATAAAATAAAATAGATTAATATGAATTAATCTGACGGATCATTCAACTTGACTGATCATAAATGATTTTCCCAGGGGAATCATATCCCAACTTTTATTATAATTTTCGTTTTGGTTACCTTGGGTCAGGCTTCATGTCCTCCAAGTTATCTTGTCTTGTTCTTTCTTTTAATTAATTAATGAATCTGAGGCTCCTAATTCACATCACGGTAATCACTTATCACTTATTTTTTTAATCGGAAAAATATAGAGAGAGAAAGCAGAAGCTGTGCAAGAGATAAAGGAAGGCATGGACATATCCACCCATAATACCTATAAGTTTGCAGCAAATACAACCCCTAACTATAGAAAAGTATTCTCCCACGAACAGAGGGTAATACAACACATGAATAATGAATAACCAAATGTGAATATACCCGAAAGAGGAACAATCATACCAACCTAAGAACAAAAATCAGCAAGTTTATCCACATAACCTCAAGAAATACCAACAAGGACTTCATCGCCCATACATCTCCAAATGCCCCACCCAACACCACTGACCTCAACAACTTAATAAATAGAAACTCTAACTTTTTGATTCTTTCCTCAAATGCTAGTAATATTTTTCTATATGTTTTATGCGTTTATGGTAAATTGGAGACAAATACAGTAACAGTCAAAGATTTATTATGATGTTAAAAATATTTTTATATAAATAAAAATACTAATTATTTCTTAATCTGTGTGCTATTATTTGAAATAAACAAATGTATTTTTAAATTAAATATTAGTTAACGGTCTTTGTTGTTACTTTCATAATAAAGTTTGAATTAATACTTTCATCATTTTAATAATTGATTTGAATTTTAAAAGGCTGACATTTAAGAAGCATAACTTTAAATGAAAAAAAAACTATTACTACATACCTCCATTATAATTATCATAAGAGAAACAAATTTATCTAAAATAATTATTATTTTTAATTTTTAATGTAACATTAATTAATTTTTTTTATTTATATGATAAAAAAAATCTATAAATAAATTAATAATAATATAATGCTAATTTTGTAAAATTATATTTTTTTTAATCTGTATCAAATAATTTTGGACGACAATTATACTATAACAAAAGAAGTATTATTTTTCAAGTAAAAGAAGATGTAAAGTAGATTGAAAAGATGCACGGAAAAAAATTGAAATGAAAGAATATAACAAAAGGAGTAATATTATTTACATATTTTTTATAATAATAATTTTTTAACATAGTATTTATTTTATTTCATGTACATAAAAATAGTTGTGAAATTTTACTCTATAAATAACAATAAGGTAGAGAAAAAAAAAACTAATGAAAAAGAGGTCAAAACTTAACTGGTAAGGTAGTAAAGTACAGAGAAAAAAAAAGTCAAAACGAAAAAATAAATCAAAAGTGTAATAGCTGCGATGGCAAGTGCTTCAACTAGGCTTCTAGCGTATGAGCGTATTTTATAATATAATTAAATTGATGGGCTTTTGCAGTGAAAAAAACGTTAACGAAAAAGAAGGTGGGTAAGAGGGCCATGAATAGCCCTGATCCCAAATCCCATTCTCATTTCGCATCAAGCAACGCACGCACGCTCTCCTAATCCCCTTCCTCTTCCTCTTCCTCTGCATGTTCTCGGAGCTCCGGCTCCACTAGCGGAGCCCCGGCTCAGTTCAAACCCATTTCCGAAAACAAAACAAAAAACCTAACTCCATTTTCTCTTCCCTTTCGAGATCTCCAAATGTCGAAACCCTGGGGCAACATCGGAGCCTGGGCCGCCGATTCCGAACGGGCCGAGGCCGAGGAGGCTGAGGCCCAGGCTGCGGCCGCGGCGGTCGAGCCCCAAAGCTTTCCCAGCCTCAAGGAGGCCGTGAACTCCAAGCCCAAGAAGAAGAAGGGAACCACCATCACGCTTTCCGAGTTCAACCGTGGCGGTTTCGACCAGGGCCTTACGCGTGACGAGATGCTCGCCCTTCCCACCGGTCCCAAGGAGCGTTCCGCCGATGAAATGCCGTTCAACCGCCTTGGCGGCGGTTTCTCCTCCTATGACCGCTCCGGCGGTCGCTCGCGCGACCGAGATGGCGGCAACAACGAAGGTTCGTGGGGCGGAGGAGGCAGAAGATCCTACGGCGGATTCGACGAGGAGCGCAGGGGTCCGAATCCTAGGGTTTCGGAACTCGATCAGCCGTCCAGGGCTGATGAGGTTGATAATTGGGCGTCTGTGAAGAAATCTCTCCCTGCCTTCGATTCCGGTCGCCAGAATCGCTTTGGTGGCGGCGGTTATGGCGGTTCTGGTGGTGGCGGTTTTGGTGGCGGCGGCGGCGGTGGCGGTTTTGGTGGTGCGTCTAGGGCTGATGATGTGGACAGTTGGGCGGCTGGTAAGAAGCCTGTTCCTGTTAGATCTTCCAATTTCGGTTCTGGTTTTCGCGATTCCGGAGTGGAGCCTGATCGGTGGACGAGAGGCGGTCCGCCGCGTGAGGTTGACCGGACGGAGCGACCGAGGCTGGTGTTAGATCCGCCACGAGGCGATGGTGTGGTGAACGAGTCTCCGGTGAAGGCATCGAATAAGGCAAATCCGTTTGGCGCGGCGAGGCCGCGGGAGCAGGTGTTGGCTGAAAAGGGTTTGGATTGGAAAAAGATGGATTCGGAGATTGAGACGAAGAAGACGAGCCGTCCCCCGAGTTCGCACTCTAGCAGGCCTTCAAGTGCTCAGTCCAATCGCTCTGAGGGTCCCGGGTTGCAGGGGACCGATGCTGTGGTGAAATCGAGGCCCAAGGTGAACCCCTTTGGGGATGCCAAGCCTAGAGAGGCTGTGCTGGGCGAGCGAGGCATGGATTGGAGGAAAATTGATCTTGAATTGGAGCATCGCTCTGTTGACAGGTTTTGTTTTGTTTGTTTTTGTCAATTGATGCTTTTATTTTTTCTTCTTTGATCCGTTTTTTGAACTTGTAAAGGTTGCCTTGTTTGTAGTGGATGATTGGTAATGGTCTTAGATTGGCCTCTAGGCTTTTGTTTGAACTTGAATTTGTGTCTGGTCATACTGGATTTGCTCGCATTATTCAATAGTTGCAAGTGATTACCAAAAGAGCTTTCGTCCCCATTATGCAATGACCATAAATTTGCTTTAATGGTGGATTGTTGTGGTGTGTTGAATTAGTTTGATTTATGGGAATATTTACAGATTAGGCAAATCATATGGGCATGATTTGTAGGTAAAATTTAATTAAGAGTCCACTAGGATTGGATCCCAAGCAGGTTGTATTTTTTGATGGAAGTAGTTTTTTTTTTTTTTGGGGGGGGGGGGGGGGGGGGGTTGGCACATTGTACTGATTAGAGGGTCGTTGTTTTTTAACTACTCTAATTAGTAAGATTTTAATGGGAGTAAGACAAGAGTGTGAACATCAGTAAATGGTTACTATATAATATATATTCTATTCCTTGATCAAGAGCTAATTGTGGATGTCATATAGTGGTTATGAAAAATAAGATAGTTATCCATGTAATAAATTACTACGATAATGAGGCTTCCTTCTAATTTTCTCTGTTAAATTCAGAACTATATGGTTTGTAGAGCTATTTGTTGCTATTTCAGTTAAATCTTATGAAAGAAATCAAACCTTATTAGGATTATACATGAATTATGGATGCCATAGAGAACTTCTGACTTCCCAGTCAAGTTTTATTATGCCTGTAAAAGACTTGGTATCTGTAAAATAATTATTGCCTCGTTTCTTCAGTTATTGAAAATTTCTTGAATGAGGACAATGCCCATGGTAGATGCACCACAACAACCATGTGTGGAACCCACGTGAAAATTATGCCTGGGATTTCATGCTGGTATATGTATACCTCTCACTTTTGATTATCATTGAAAGGTTTTTATAGTTGGCTTCTAGTATAAATTCTGGGGTTTATTTGTAGTGAATACTAGGTCATCCAAGGGAGTGATACCTAGCCCCACCTTCTATATCTTGGGGATTACAGAATGAAGCAAATAGTTGATTAGATCCATTGATATTTTTTCAAAACAGAATTGAGTTGAAAAATAAATATCTGTTGGTGTTAGAATATTAGGGGCATCAGGTCCTAGTGTTGGATGATGAACACTTTTTGCAAATGTTATAATCGTAATTGAAGAGTCAAGAGGATAAATAGAAGTTTGGGATGTTGAGACATGCTTTGGATTCACATTGCTGATTGCTCTTGTTTAAATAAACGTACCTTTTAGGAGAATCTTGCTTTAGGTTGTTTATTATTTGGGCATATGTGGAGAAGACTTATAGAAGACCCTATTAGGAGAGTAGATTAGATGAGGGGATCCTAATCACTAGAGACAAAAGTAAACTGAGAAAACTATACAAGAGACCATTAAGAAGGATTTAGAGGTTAATGGTTTGTCTAGAGACATGATTTATTATAGAAAATTGTGTTGTCATTTGATCCGTGTAGCTGATTAGTGGGAAAAGGCTTGATTGTTGTTTTATTAAGTTCTAGTGTTGCAGAGTTGAGATTGTACTTGCAGAAGTAGTACTTCTTCAAGTTATTGGCATAAATATTGTATCACACTATTTTTTGGTTGGTTACTACTGTTTGTCATTTTTTTCCCCATTCTTTCTCTTCTAATTCTTAACCTATATTTCCAACATGATTTTAGATCTGTATCTTTCTTCTTGATAAGGATCTGTCTTTTTTGCTTCGCTGAGCTCGTCAAATTTGTGTCAGAATCTATGATTTTTTATGTTATATTTTTAAGTCTCTAATCCTTGTTGTGACCTAAGGCCGTGTCCTAAACACGGCAGAATCAACCTTGGCTGAGCCCAGCTGTTTAAAGTGACCAAAGGGTGGTTGCTGAAGTTTGCAACTCACTTTTGGTCAGCATGTGTGAGTTAACCTGCTGGCTATGGCTAACTGGCTGTTTTTCTGGCTGCACTCTGTTATTGAACCCTGTCCTAGGATTACTAAGTTTCAGTGTTATTTGCCTTGGGCTTGTAGTAGTTGTACCAGTACTAGACACAATTTCTAGTGTAAATAGAAGTATTGGATTGTGGTATTGTATGGAAGCTATGTATCAATTTCAGTATATTGGTATCTTTCTATCTTTTTCTTCTTCCTTACCGGAACCTTATATTTTCAACACGTGAATTGCTAATAGTATAATCATTGTTCTATATCATTTACTCCTAATAGTTTGGCATTAATCAGGACTTGCTTTCATAAATCTCTATCATCTCCTTGTTTATTTTGTTCACCTTGCTAGATTATGCGCAACATTGCTACATAATTTTGTGTAATTAATTGTGAATTGTTGTCTTTCAAAAGTTCTAGTTACCTTGTTGACTCCTGAATTATTTCAGGCCTGAGACAATGGAGGAAAAATTATTAAAAGAAGAAATTGATAATTTAAAGAAAGAACTTGAGAAAGAGTCTACAATAAATTCAAACAAGGAATCTGTGGATGAGGCTGGTGGAGACCAAACCAGTACACATGCAATATTACAACAGAAAGAAAAGGAGCTGGAACTTCTTATCCGTGATTTGGACGACAAAGTTCGTTTTGGGCAGAAAGCCATTGAAAGGCCAGGTTCATCGGCAGGAAAGTCTTCTACTTTTTCTGATAGGCCACATTCTAGATCTGGCTCCTTTGAGGATTCTAGAAGTGTGGATTTTACAGACAGACCTCGATCTCGTGGTACAGGAGATATGTGGATGCATCCTAGTGATGACAGAAGACAGTTTCAAGGTAGCAGGGAAAGGGGATGGTTTTCTGGCAGCCGAGACTTGAATAGGTGAGTAATATGTGTTATTTTTACATTATTTATGGCAACTGGTTAAGTTACAAAATTGACAGTGGCTTTGAATTCAATTTTGTTTATTCTCTTGTATTATTTAGCATATATAGCTATTACATTTTGGGAAGAAGTGTTTGAGAATGCTGATATTTGTTGTCTTACAGGTCAACGTCAAGAGAGAGATGGTGAACAGCAGTTTTGTGTGGATTAAGAGTTATCTTCAACTTTTGATGACCAGAACCTAATACTACTATTTTATTACTTGTCTTTTCTAATCGTTTTGTTCATTTTACTCCAGGCAATTGGAGCAACAATCATTGAGTACTGGCACTAAAACTTTTGCCTAATCTGTTATTGCATCTCGAAACATTGTAAATTTGTTTTTCCCCTTCTGGTAATTTTTTGGGTGTCTGGATGAAGGCAGAAAGCCTGTAATTTTATTAGGACAAAATTTTTATTGAGAATCTTGGAACTTACTAGTTAATGTTAATGTGATATTGTTCTGAATTCTGATATAAAATTATTTTTCTTAAATTTTGCGTCTGCACGGTGTTGTCCAGTTTAGTGCCGTAACATTGGTTGCTTAAAGCCGCTATCATCCTCTACTTGTAACATTGGCCAGTTTCAGTATCATATTTTTGTTTGAAAATTGATATCCCAGTATTTATGTATTATCCCCGTGCCATCCTTAATATTGGAAAGTACCTTTTACTCCCTAAAGGTCCTTGACCATAGTGTGGAGAAAGGGATGGAAAGTGCATGCTAAGTTATGATTTTATTACTGGATCAAACAACCCATAAGAGTTTTTAAGTTTATCTCCTGAATCTGATATCACCAACTTTACGAAAAAGTTTGTAAGAGTGATATTTCCCATCTCTATGACAATAAGTTAATAGTTATAGTCACGTCTAGTGTTGTGTTTGCTTTTCCATAAACTGGTTACGTAACATTGTTTCATTGGTTAGTTTAATATATTTGAATCAAAATAGTGATATGTTATTTAATTATGTATTTTGTGTTTTCAATATGTACTCATATATGATGGTATGTTATTGGTAGTTGTACAATTTGTAGATGTTTAGGATTTATGGTTTAGTTTAGGGCTTAGGGTTTAATCAAGGGCTTATGGTGTAGGTGTTAGGGTTTATGGTGGTTGGACTAGGGTTTATCAGCTAGGGGTGAGGATTTAGGGTTATGTAGGTTTATTGTTATTGGAATAGTAAGTGATGAATTTGACAAAAAAAAATACATGTTATTGGTAGTTTTTCAATTTGCAGATGTTTAGGGTTTAGTTTAGTGCTTAGGGTTTAGTTAAAGGCTTAGTGCGTAAGCATTAGGGTTTAGGGTGGTTGGATTAGGATTTATCAGCTAGGGGTGAGGACTTATACGAATGAACTATATCCGTATGGTTTATTAGCTAGGGGTGAGGACTTATATGGATGAACTTCATTCGTATAAAGCATACAGATGAACTACATCCGTATGGTTTATAAGGATGTAGTTCATCCGCATGGTTTATACGGATGAAGTACATTCGTAAGTACAAACTAATGCACATGGATGTAGTTCATCCATATAAACTATACGGATGAACTACATTCGTATGTTGTACTTCATATTTACGGATCTACTTCATCCGTATGTGAAAAAAACCAAATCTACTAGAACACTAGTTATCCAGAAAAGTCAGAAAAATGTGTATCTCCGACGAAATCAAACCAATAACTGCAACAATCATCCATCGGTAACACTTTTAGCTCCACTGAACTGCTACCTCTCTCAACAATGGAAAATGACCATGAACGGGAGAAACCGGAGCACAATGATAAAAACGTAAAACAAAAAAAACCACCAGCAATAGTGCCATTTAAAAGAAAAACAAGCAGGAGCATTTTTGCCATTTATGAAATATACTGGGTGCACCAGCAATAGTATTGGGTGCACCTAGCAACACCCACTTTAAAAAGGGCTTGTTATCCCCTGCGATTAATCCATTAGGACACATAAATTAACGTTCTTGCAAGAGTGAATTTGGATCCATGTGCTTAAACTGGCAGGTCTTATTTAGTTTTTAATGAATTATGTTTGGCAAATTTTATTTATCATTGATGTATATTTAATGAGATTTAGCATGTTAATTGTTATTATTACGTGTTAAACAGGGGCTTATTATTAACGTTCTAAATTAAGATTTGAACGTATACACCTGGCAAAGAAAAGAATTCATAGACCGTAAGTGAAACAAAAAGAGAAATATAATCAATACTATAATTTTTTTTTGTTTTTTTTATTTCCTTTATTCTTGTGAGTTTTGATTGCTCCTGTTTTTTTTTTTAAAAAAAAAAATTATTCTGGTTTCTTATTCTTTCAAAATCAGTATTTTGGGCGATTTATGATTGTTTCCTGATGATGTGATTAACCAGTCACTTTTTCGCAATCATGTAACATTTTATAATTTTATGTAGACAATTTAATTAACTTTTTGGTCACTCTATTTATGTTTGGTCTTTATGTAAATACCTAATTAATAACCAAAAATGCCTTTTTCTTTTCTTTTCTTGATCCTTTCTTTTTGTACTAAAAAAAGAAATTAAAAATTTCCTCTTCATTGTATTTGGTTGTCCCTTTTCTTTTTATGTTAACTAGAGAAAAATAATAAAAAATAATTAGTTTTTTTTATCTTTCCATTCAGAAAACAAGAATGAAAATACATTTAAAATTAAGTTAGGTATAAAAAAAGTTAAGACAATAATGGAAAAAAAATAAACAAAAGTTTAGAACAAATAGTCTGAAAAAGAAAAGAAAAGAACAAAATACATAATTTATAATGGGCTGTTAAAGAAAACAATAAATGATGGCCATAAATTTTTTTGTCTTTATTTTTCATATTTTTTTATTGGTAGGAAGTGTCAAAAAACTTATAATAATTTATACAATTACCTACTCAAATAGACAATGTACAATAAATATCCGATAAATGTTAATTTTATTATTAAATGTGTAAATTAATGATAATTTAATTATTAAAATAATAAAATTTTTTATTAAGGCGAAATATTTAAAGAAATAATTTGATATCATGGTGTATTTTTGGAGAAGTTTAAGAAATAATTCTTTGAAGTTATACGAAATTAAAGAATTAAAATGAGGATGAAATAAATTGTTTTAAGCTGGGATAGCATATGATACTAGCCTGTAGATGAATGATACAATGAGAGGAATTGACTTATCTCGGTAGTTGTAACTTTGGTGTAGCTAAGGCAAATGCTTGTCTGTGCAGCGAGCTCCACTCTTACTTTCTGGCCATTCAACACCAAATCCCACCACCGATTTTTCTCAAATTCGCTCAGCCTCCCTCTCACACTCACACACACCCCTTCATGCTTCCTCCAAACCATCAACCCCAACCCTACCTCCCATTCCGATGACGCCCTCCGCCTCACCGTGCCTTCCGCCGCCGCAGTCGCCGCCGCCATTCGCAAAGCCTCCACCTCCCCCGTCCAATTCACCCAGCAGCTCGAGAACGAGCGCCAGAGCGGACTGGTGCTTCCCAGCACCGACTTCCACCGACTCTGCCTCCACCAGCTTCATCTCTTTCGCAGAATCGTTCCCGAAGCCCTCCTCTCGGTTCCGATTCTCATTTCCTTTCTCCTGTTTTTTAATTCATCTCATCTGCATGCATCCTTGTCTAGCTTCAATTCAAGTCGCTTAAATATACCATCAATTTCATCTCTCAAGTATTATCCTCTCTACCAACAAATAACAAGTATTAGAAATCGTGCTAAGTACTCTTTCAAATATTGAAAAACTCTTCAAATTGATCCCGGACTATTAGTAAAATATATCAATTTTCTATAGATCGAACTAATGGATATTCGATACTTGAGGGATTACTGTGGAGAGAGAATAATACTTTTTTTTGTGGGGGGGGGGGGGGGGGGGGATCGAATTGATGATTCATCTGCTTCTTTAAATTAGTATCATCCGTCAATCAAGGTTTTAAGTTGCCATCCCCGTTGAGGTTTTGTTGTAATCCATTTATATTGCAGAAATTTGAGGGAAAATAAAGCTGATGTAATTGCAATTTCAGTCCCAAGGACAACAAAAGCCTTGATGTGGTGGCTGAAACCGCAGTTGCTGAGTGTTTTATAAAACCTTGCCATCAATTTAGTCTTGAATTTGACCAATTTTGTTGGTTCTTCGTGTATGTGCACATTAGTCAGTCAATTGGGTGCCTCAAAGGCTGTAACCAAATTAACTAGCAGATGTTAGGCACTAGATTGGCTAATTTGGTAATGTTAGGGACCAAATTGATCCAATTTCATGGATCAAATTGATCGACAGATTGTTACTAGAGATAGGGACTAAATTTGCTTTTTTTGTAATATTTATGACCAAGTTGGCTGTTATTGACAAATTTAGAAACTAAATTGATGTTTTACTCATTTTAGGGGTTAAATTTACATTTCTAATTAAGCACTAAAATGTATGCTTTCTTAAATTTGAACTGAGTGATGTGGTTAAGGAGCTATGTTGTTTGCTTTGTTCAGGTGTATGTTAGACCAGCTGGTAGTTATGTGATGGATCGGTTGGAGCTGCGGCGGGTTGCACTGTACCCTGGAGATGCAGAGGCAGAGGGCATTGTCATTCTTGTGGGTCATTTTAATATTCCTGCAGGCTTGCGTGCTGCCGAGGCCACGCTTTCCAATTCACAAGTGTGTTGAATACCTTGAGCACACAATGTGCTTCTGCTTCTGTTCCACTGTGCTTGATTATTCTTGTTGGGTAGGATGAATGTTAATATAGGTTTGAATGTTAATTGTAGGTTAATGTTGTCCCTGAATGTAAGGCTGTGGTTCTTCCGATGGTGAAACACCCATTTGTTGTTGGTTTCTTGGTTGCTGAGCTTCCATTGGTGGAGCAGGAACAGTGTCAGAAATCTCAAAGTGATGGGCCAGAAAACCTCATGTCTGTTGAGGAACCTTATTCATTTCCTCCCTTTTTGGATTTAGATAAGAAGTCAAGGGAAATTCAGAATCTTCAGGTCAAGAATGAGGCAGTTGGTATGCATAACTTCACTTCTGAGCAAAGATCAAATGCTGTCAACATTTCACAGTCTCTAGCTATGGCATATGTCATGGATCAGGTTTATATACTGCATCTTTTTCCCCTGAAAAAAAGAGAGAAGAAAAACCATTACATTAACGCGTCACTATTCAAATATGAAATGCTAGAAAGTTTGATGCTACATGAATTTTGTGGGAGTTGCCTTGAAATTTGCATTTCATAACATTTGCTACTTGAATGTGTGCTTTGCAAGTTGTTGCATTGAAGTTCACAATTATTTAATCCATCACTTGAGTAAGACTGAGTAACTGTTATTTTTTAGCTTGCAATGCAAGTCTTTTAATTTATTTCTCTTTAACTTTTATGTATGGTTTCAAGACTGTTATAAGAATAGCTTTGACATCTTGTATGGGCCTAAATTTATGCTACTTTTACAGAAAGCAATGTTACTTCAGCAATCAACATGGCAAAATAATGTCAGGATGGGTAATCTGGTTGAGCAAGTATGAGTTATTGACTATTGTTGCATTCCTTTAATGTCTCATTTTCATCCTATTCTAATTTTTTTTTTAATTTATACAGATCCGTGGTCCACTTTCAAGTATTCAAACCTTAAGTAAAATCCTGTCTACACAGACAAAGAGAACTCAGGTTTGAAAATTGTCTAAATTGTACCTGATGAAATGTAAATTGACATGCACTTACATTTCTGTTATTGGGGAACCCAGTAGCTGGGTTGGACAAAGTCCAAGCTGAACTGACACATGATCATGTCTAGTCTCTGACTCTACAAGTGCACATTTTTAAACTATCATTAAATTACTTTTTTAGGTGGATTTAATATTCTGAAATGCCTTTATTTCAGCATGCACTTTATGTGTACTGAATGTGCTAACTTTAGTGAGTTGGTGATTGGTGACTATCTTATTCATGATGCCTTGAATTGAGTTCTATCATAGTTTTAAATGCAAGGATATAGGAGATGTTTGGTAAAAATATTACTAAATAAATATAGATCTATCCAGAAAATTAGAGTGAACATGCTGCAAAAGGAAATAAAGAGTTCAATCTCAAAGGATGTTGAATCTAAACTATAGTTATTCATAACTTGTAGTTATTGCATGTCAACAATGTCTTATAATTGGTAATTGCACAGATTTCACATGACATTGTTGAAGACCTCTTGGTGCAAGGTGATCGTCTGAGGGATGTTCTCCAACAACTACAGGATGCTGTTTATTTGACAAAGGTACTTCTTTCTCTTGTACTTATAATCATGCATACATGCAAATACTTTTCGTATACCTATAATCAATTAATGACTTATTGAATTTCAATGTATGTTGGCTGGAAGATCTTGAATCCTCATCACTTGTTGTCTCTTGACTCTACCTCTATATAATTTTGCATGCAAAAATACTCTTATGGGCAAGTGTGTCTTGTCACAAAAGTAATAAAGGGATTTGAGTCCTAAGTATCATATTCAAGGGATTAATTCAATTCATGTTTATTGAATTAGTGAGTTCTGTTAAACCTTTTGCTATTCAAACTATCAAAAAGGGACTACTGCAAAAGAATTAAAAGAGAAAGATGAATTAGGAATTTAATTCCCAAAGAACATGAAGAGTTCAGTTATAAAATTGGCTAGGGCTTTGGCCTCACGTGTATACAATTGTGGAATTTCCAATTTCTCTATACTTATGTGTTCTCTTATCAGTCGTGAATCACCTCTTCTAACCTATTAAGAATCTGTGGTCATGAGTTGTTATATTCTTACCCTTGTCAAAATACCAAGTTTGGTCATGTAAGGCACAAAACAAGAAAAACATAATGAACCAAGTGACCTGTTAATTTAATAATAATAATAACCAATTGGAATTCAAGAATTGAGGTTTGGTCATGCAACAATTCTAAGTGCATGTTTGATTCAACTTATTTTAGAGAAATAACTGCTTATATTAACATTAAGTAACTCCCAGTTATGGATTTAGTTACTCATTTTCAAAAGATATACTAAATAAAGCAAGAACTCATTAAACAATCCATAAAGAACAAAAGCAAGGATAAAAAGCCCTTTCAAATTCATAAAACACAGGTTCCTAAAGTGAAAACGTTTAAAAATTAAATGTTGTTGAAATAAACAAAAAAAGGCAAGCAAACACTGATAGAAACCAGTGCCTTTGATATTCAATTTTTGTCCAATATGTAGACAAATATAGTGCGCTACAATGAAGAAGCAATCAAGAAAATGAATGGTTCTACTCACATACTTGCTGAATCATCAAGATCTCAGTTGTTAGATAGCTCTCCAGGTGATGTCTCTGCAAATAAAATGAAAAAATCTAGTGAGTCACTATCTCTAAGTGCTGCTGTCCAAGATATAGAGATGCCACTACCACCTTTGGCCCTTGCTCCATTGCAACATGGAATCAGGTAGGTTTCATTGGTTGGTTAATGCTTATGCTTCTTTTCATAGTGTCATGATGTATCCCCATATCTTCTATATAATATATTCTCTTGATTTTGTTATATCTCATAAACTCCTAACTTGCACTTTTTGTTGCATCAACAATCAACAATATATTATAAAGTTAGTCTCTTTCATTAGCTTTTAGATATTTATTTCTTTTACCTTTCAACAGTTAAATTTTTTCTGCATTTATTTTGCTTATGCTTTTCATTCATGTCAGGAAGATCATGCAATGTTTCTGAAGTATTGGCAGACTTGGTTGATTCAGTGAGACCACTTGCCCAGGGTCAAAAACGTGTAGTAGAACTAAGTGAACTCTCATCATCACCTTTGCTAGCTGCTGTAGAAGAACCTGCATTGCGCCAGGCTTTCAGCAATCTTATTGAAGGTGCTTTACTACGCACACATGTTGGAGGGAAGGTTGAAATTGTATCTACGGCAGCACCAGCTGGTGGTACCCTTGTACTTATTGATGATGATGGACCTGATATGCACTATATGGTAACTTCAGCCCACTCCCACTCCGACTCCCTGCTGTGCTTACTCATTTTTCTTTGCGTTTAATTTGCAAATTTGAAGCATCTCCATGGGAAACTTAGGAACATTTAATGCTTTGGACTTGGTAAACAGTGTATTGATGCCATTTTGTGAGGGAATTAGTGCAGCTTTTCCCAACGTATAATTTGCATGATTCATAATCATAGTCACATGTCTGTAAGTCTATAGAGATGTGGAGCCCTCCATAAAAATACCATTATATTGTTGATATTCGAACACTTCCTTTGTGGTACACATAGCACTTGATTCTATGACATCTTTCAAGCACTTCCTTGTTGCTTCTATTCAAAAAATTCTTCGATTGAGTGCTTTATTCCTAGGGAATTGAATTTTGTGAAAATGGAAACTAATTGTTGGTTATGAACTTGCCTGCAGACTCAGATGCACTCACTCACACCTTATGGACAAGAACTGTTGTCTGATAATATGATTGAAGACAATATGACTTGGAACTTTGTTGCTGGGTTGACTGTTGCCCGTGAGATACTCGAGAGTTATGGCTGTGTCGTCCGCATTGTTTCGCCTCGGATTAAAGATGCTCCTCTTGGAGCTGGGGGAACTCGTGTGGAACTCTGGCTTCCTTCATCAATTGTACAATCTGATTTGAGTAGCCACGCCCAAGAGGTATAGCATGAGTTTGAAGTTCCATTGAAGATAAATAGATTCCTTCTCATACAATTCTACATTGTAGCACTTGGCCAGTATATAAGATTGTGAAATTAAGGAGTGGTAAATATTACTAGTTCTTTCTTCGTTGTTGCTAAAGATAAGTATCCGGTTCTGTATATAGCTCGTAAAAATTTCTTTGGTTGAGTTAATATATTACTTTGCTGTGTGTCACCATGTAAACAATAACATAATAAACAGTGTATGCATATTAGATGGCAGGAAAACTTGTTGGGTTTTTACAAGAGACTACGTATCTGATTTGTACCATGTGAATCCCCTTAATCCAATATAAATAAACGAAAATACTCACAGTTTTCGGAAATGACTCATAATTATTATCCTTATGTATTGATTTGTCTAAGGAGCAGTATACGGAAGTGTACTTGTTAAAAAAGATGCTCAAACTTTATTCTTTTACAAATAAATATCTATAACTTTAATTTCGTTCTAATAATTTCTTAAACTAAATCTTTTTTTTTTTGTGTGTGTACATAGGCATCCCAATTTCAATTTGTCTCAATTAATCCTTAAGTTCACCCCCATTTCTTTATGTACGTAGTCTTTTGTGGAGGTGGGTTTACCATCTGTAACAAGCTTGACAGAAGATAAATGCTTTGTGGGGTGGTAGCTGTCCTTATGCAGCTATGGTTTATGTAATTTATGTCTTGGGGTGGTCACTCCTTGTGACTTTCCTGTTTGTTATGATTAATGAAATGTTTTGCTTTTCCGAAAAGAAGAAAAAATCCTTAAGTTCACCCATTTGTAAAAAGTCTCTTGTATTGAATTGGGGTTAAATTATTAAAGAAGAAATCTCAACTGCTTATTTATTTTAAATTTGTCAATCATTTATTAGTTTAATTTTTATAAATCACTTTTCTAAATATTAAAACATAATAAAGTTCTTCTAAAAAACATAATAAAATTAATAAGTAAAATAAATAAATAGATATTTTTTACTGGTATTTATTTTGTTTATTTTTTTTCTAAATTCATATTCTTTTATTTATATCTTAATATATAAAAAATAATGATTTGTAAACAAAAGATTAATAAATGATTGTCGTTTAAGTTTGGTGGACAGAATATGACAAGACATGATAGATGATAGAAGAGCAACATAAAATTATTGTTTTTGTTAAACTTACATAAAGTTTTTTAAAAAAGTAACTTTCAATTATTTTTTTATTTTTAAAATTTTAACAGTTATCTTTTTGAAGGAAAAATTATAATCTTAGCAAAATTATGAGATATTTTATTTATTTATTTATGTAGTTACTTTTCATAAAATTATATAAGATTTTTATAACTTTTATTTAAATATTTTTTAAAATTTATAATAACGTTAAATCTCTCCGTTAATAAAAACAAACAAGCTAACAATTAACAATTTTTTATGATATATATATATATATATACTTGTTTAGTTATTTAAATTTCAACTATTCATTTCCATCAAAATGACATGGATTTCCTGGACTACTTTAGAGTTTAGATGATCTAATGCATAATAATTGTTAATCAGAAAATCAATAATTTAAAATATAATAAATTCATTCACATATACAATATTAAAATATCAAAATACATTTTAACAATTTAATAATTTATTATATGTGTAATCGTGACTATGTCAAGCAATTGATATCATTATTTTAATTAATAAATAAAGAAAGTTTTATTGTCATACACTGTGAGTCTCCATACCCAAAAAAAGTGACAGAAGCTTACGCCTCTATAAATCATTTGAAGCTGTCGGCGGTGGACTCGTACTTCATATTGCTGAAGAACTTGATATTTTTTAAGGAACATATCATCCTCCTAGTCCTACTTATC
>NC_038241.2:36362549-36363547 GCF_000004515.6 Glycine max
TCAGTCTTTGGGATGCAGCTTATATATCTGTTGGGCAACTTCATTTAGTGTCAATTGGTTTTAAGATGAAATCTAACATGGTATCAGAGCCTATAGCCCGTCTTAGTTCTCTCCGCCATATCGGCGGCTCACCTATATTGACGGCATCTGTGGAGGGGGGATATTAAGAAGTCCTACATCGCTCCACCACCACCACCACTTTACCAATCTCCTCATGAGAAGCCACCCATTTACAAACCTCCAATTTATGAGCCACCACCATTGGAGAAGCCACCGGTCTACAATCCACCACCTTATGGCCGCTATCCACCATCCAAGAAAAACTAATAACCAGTTGCCAGCGTCACATGTTTTGGTCTACTCAAAGTTAGACCTGTCCTTTTTCATATAAAGCTTTTTGTTTGCGTTTAGGAAGCACTTTTAAAATGTGAATGAACTACAGTCTGTCCTTCTGCATGCACGGGTTCTTTAAAATAAAGGCTTTATGCCTATGTATAATAATTTAATCTTCCTTTCACCATCCATATTGTAATGTCAATTACTAGTGGGTTTATCTATGGCTACAATAAGTTTTTGTGTTTATTTATAAGTCTTCTGTCTTTATTTACATGAACATATATAATTCTGTCCGTACGTACTTGTTTTTATTTTTTGTTTCTTATTCTTTTATGAACGGTAAGTAACGACAATGTGTAAAGTTGCCCCCCCCCTATATGTTTAAATACACATCTCTAAACCTGTCAATGAGAAATACTCTTGTTTACCTTGTTTATTTCAAATTGGGAGAGTAGACCTATCATAATAGACAAATTATTAATTAAATGGTATAACTATGCAATACGAAGTTATACTATGTTATCGTTGATTGGTTGGTCTGTTTAAACTTTAAAATAAGATCTATACAAATATTTATATATCTTCATTTGGTCTTGGTAATTGTGTAAATTTTACTTTTTAATCCGTACATAAAAATAATTTGTTTTAGTCTCCATATAAAT